>NW_019386493.1:0-17206 GCF_000671375.1 Centruroides sculpturatus | reverse complement strand
TGGCCAAATCATCTTTGTCATCTTCTCATCATCCTGTCCAAATCATCTTTGTCATCTTCTCATCATCCTGGCCAAACCATCTTTGTCATCTTCTCATCATCCTGGTCAAACCATCTTTGTCATCTCATCATCCTGGCCAAACCATCTTTGTCATCTTTTCATCATCCTGTCCAAATCATCTTTGTCATCTTCTCATCATCCTGGCCAAACCATCTTTGTCATCTTCTCATCATCCTGGTCAAACCATCTTAGGTATATTGTCATCATCCTGGCCAATTGAATAGTATAGGGTGGGAATTATGGCCATAAAAAGAAACTGCACCCAGATCTTTTCAACAGCTCTCATACGGAGTGGAGTGCACCAATGAAACATATTCCACACTGGCACACTACCACGTATCAATTACTAAGAATTTTTCATTTCGGAATGAATGGAATCGATTGCAAGTTCGAGTACAACCACGATAAGAGCCTGCCACTTCTGAAAAATTCCTGGAAAAAGACTTCCCAAATTTGATACCAGATCACACAGAGTGATAGTGTGACATCTTAACTGTCAGCGTGTGTTAAATACATTTAAGTACCCAGACTTGTACACAAATGAAATGTAAAATTTAAATAAAAAAATTACATAATTAACATTTATTAGCGTTGGTAAAATCCAGAATTCTTCTTGTGTAATGATCAATTTTAAGAATTAAAACAGTTTTATTGTATGCATTATGTAAACGAGGGGAGGAAAACGGAATAATTTCAAAATTTACTCGGAATGAATGGAATCGATTTCTAAATTAGCGAAAAGCGAAAACAAAAATTTCTCTGCATAATAATACTTAATTTTAGCCAAATCGAATGGTAATTTTCCGCATAAATTAAGTTTTTTTCTCAGTTAAAAATATAAGATAAAGGCTATAATTACTCATTTCTTTTTACATTATATGAAAGAAAAATATAGATCAAATCCAAATTACAATGAATGAAATTATTTCAAGCAAATTACCAGATAAAATTCTTATTCCTCTTTCACATAATACCTAAAATATATATAATTTTTTTCTTCTTATCAAAGTTTTAAATGAAGTTTACATGATAACATTACCTTAAAAACAATTACATTAATTGTATTTATTATTAAATACATCCCCTCCATTGACAACAGGATTTAAACTTATGAATCTAAGCTGTAATTTTTAAAAAATTCTTCACCCTCCACTAAACTTTAAACCCCCAAATTGTAAAGTGGATTATATAAAATCCGTCCTGACTCTGCTTATAAATTTCCTTGTTGGGGAAAAAAACATATGGAAATAAAGATACAGTTTATATACCCCAATACTCTTATCCCTCTTGAATATACGGGAAACGATCACCTATACTGAAAGCTATCAAACAACCATGCTGGATCGAGTGTGCCAAGAGTTCGATGTGTGCACATAGAGGAAATTTGAATGACAAACGTCACATTGTTACACTTCCATCTAAAACATATCATGGCTGTGTTAGGTAATACACATATGTGAACACACCATTCATTTATCCTCTTATCCTTTATTCCTGTATGCTGAATACACCATTCCGTTATGCAATGAGATCTCTCAGGACGTATTATAAACTATTGAACAGTCTCTAGGATGATATATATCGTCTTTACGATCATCAATTACCAAAATTCAAATGATTTTACTCAAGGGAGTCGTTTCTATATTTTATGCGAGTAAAAATTATTTCATAAATTTATAAACGGGCAATTATTAATTGTAACATTGTTACAATGCCGTGCGGGGTTGCAATTCCTAATCACGTTTTAATTTAAAAAAATCACGTGTCTTCCGGTCCATACCGAAAGTTCATTGGGGGGCTTCGGCTTTAAGATTTTATATAGAACTTTTAGGTGTTTAATTTTCCAAAATTTGAGAAAAATACTTTAAATGTTTAACGTGTTCCACACGAATTTAGACGTTACTCGAGTCTTATTTAAACGATAACAACCATTGAATTAACACTGAAGAATGCAAAATATATCACAAAACGTTAATCCTTCCTTTGTTAATCGACATTTAACGACGTTCCCGTTAAGTCCTTCCTTACCTATTCTGAGCAATCAAAGATTAAAGTAGGAATGTATTAGGAAAATGTCATTTCGATGATGCAAATGACCTAATCTAATTACTTTTAATTGAGTATAGATAAGGATTAAATCATTACGACAATATAATTTAATTTGTATTCTCTCAAGGAACGATTGCAGATCACGTCCGAAAAGAATTAAACACGGTTCTCCCTAATTAACTCTGACGATTCTCAAAGGATCGTCACACAGAGAAGATTCGACTAGAATAATTCGTTTTACTGATAACGTCGATCTTTAATAGTGTCGAATTTACACACCAATCACGTGACAGAAGATTGTAATTGAGAATTCGTTTATAGTAATTACGAAGTTGGATGCACTAAAGCCTCATTTTCCAATCTTGAATGATACGTATTAATTACGAACGTAGCATTAAGTGTATTGTTGTCCTGTCCCCTCAAACATAAATGGTCACGCTTTCTTTAACTTCTCGTATGTCTTTAATCTCCTTTTCCTTACATAATTACAGCATACGACATGATTACACGAACATAACATGCTATAATCAATTTATATCAATTAAATTTCTATAAATCTCATGTAGATATCTCTATCTCAATAGACAATACTTGATAGTGTAAGAATATTGACGATACCCGTATCTTCAACCAATGTTATCAGTAATAAAATCATTCAAACCAAAGCTTAGTTCCATTTAAAGTCTTAAACATGTAATCTAGTCATAAGTAAATTACTATACAACATTAAATTATTTAATTAAAACACTCAAAACTGTTTAAGAATGTAATAAAATATAAAACAATTCGAATTTTTACATAATTTCTAAGATATAAAGACATTGAATTCCCAAGTTTCTAGTTCTTTAAATACAAAAAGAATAGAGTATCTTAAACTTATTCCATTGTTTAGTATTACAATACTTCTCTTGTAATTTAATAGTAAATTACATTACTTAAATCATATTGTTTATTAATATTATAAAGAGTAAACTATATAAAACTATGTGTAATTATTAAAAAATTAAAGCAAAATGGTTGCCTCTTCTATTTAATTTCTATCTTTCCTATACTCTGTATTCGTCCCTACTTCTGTTTCTTGATACGTCTTATCTATCAAACTATCCCCTTCTTTAACTGTACAATAATTTATGATTAAAGTAGTTTTATCTTGTTACACTAGAGTTGATATTCATTAAAATTTAACAGACATTATCAATTTACTATCGCTTCTAAGTGAAACGTGTTACTTTACAAGTCGAATTATGTTCTTTACATTCATTTATTTATGTTATCTCCACTAAAAGTTTCCTTCAGTAAATCATGAGAAATTTTTAAAAGGAGACAGTTTATTTAATGTTTGATGAGTTTTGTATATTATCTTACAATATAACCGTCGCAATTTAAGAAAATTTAAAGAAAATCCAAAAAATTTAACATGTGTTTTAACCTTTTATTCTTACTCTGATGATAAAAAGGAATGTTAATAAAGAAGAGAAAGATAAAATCGTAATGTATTTTATATACAAAACTGTCGAAAAATAAACTACAATTAAACTTCTAAATTGTGAACCTATAAATTCCCATTTTGTCGGTCTGTTTGTCTGTCTTTCCTTAATCTCGAGAACGGAGTTAGATAGATGATAGCTGAGATCAGATTAGGAAACTGTAGGAGTAGGAGGCCCCGATTAACTATATATAAACTTCAAGAAGTCACGTTATTTCAATTCAAAGATGTTCCTCCGAAAGGTAACCTGTACGATTCTATTGTTAAAGGAAAATTATGATGTACAGGGGCAATGCACTATTAATTTGAGATGGAGATCATATATTTTAAATAAAATCATTCAATTTTGCATTTTCTCTCACTTAAACTCGAATATAATTAGCTTGTATAGGGTACTTTAAATTACAATAAGGTGAAGATAATTTATATACACTAGTTTAATTGGGAACTTAGATGAAAGGGATACAGCTGGAAATTCTAAAGTGTAAATTCCTAACATGACAGTATCTCGACAAGAGAAAATCCCTACAAATTATGTGCGACAATCAAAAATACCGTGTGACAAACACTAATTCTGACAAGTGAAAATCCTACGAAAATTCCTGTCAAGACATTATCAAAACATAACGAAATAGAAGATTTAACAATTCAGTTTTAAGATTACACGAATTTAAAGGAAATTACAATGTTTAAACATAGAATATTTTCGAATCTTTTACAGAAGTCAAACACTATATAGCGCTCGCCTAAAGCAGTTCGAAGTATATTTAAATTTCTTTTTCACCAGATCTTTTATCGCATGATGTCTTTTATATTTTATGATTTAATCTAATCCCACTCGACACAAAACTGATCAATTCTTGTAGTTTGGTTAACTCTCGAACCATTCTACACATGACAAACCGTGTGCAATGGAAGTCTGCATTAGTTGGATAGTAGAAAAGAAAAATGAAGCAATTTCGTGACAGATAAATACAAATAACAAAGCTTTTTCGAGTCAACTGAAGCGAATGCAATATAGTTCCTGGGAGAGAGAACCAACAGAAGTCAACGTGGCACGATTTATTGACAGAAAAACTCGGTTTGTCAGCCACCAGACAACTGCAAAACTCCTTTTGCAGAAACTCAAAAGAAGATTTGATGTGTTTATAACTGGAACAAGACATTTTTTCCCTTTCTACTAATTTCGTTCTTTGTTGAAGATAAACACTCTAACTGAAAATATTAATTAAACATTCCTTAATAAGATGATGCGTGCCCATCAGCAATTAAAGCTCTAAATGTTCTGTTCTGCTTCTCCTTTACACACTATAATCGAAGTCTTTTATTTTGTATTGTTTATATATATATATTCTGTGTACTTTATTGGCCATTCTTTCCCACTAATGATCCATTTAAAGAGAAAAACCTATCAGTAATATGGAGGAGTAGCGTGCGAGTAAATCCACATCTCAACTAAACAACAAATAAAACAACAGAAAAAACACAATACCCTAAAGTAGGAGACAAGTCATCACTTAATGCTCTTAATAAATATAACGATGTTCAGTTAGATACACCTGACAGGTATACCTGAACGTGTGAAAAGAGTTAATTATCGATGTTTTTTCATCCATACGTTTAGGTATACAGTCGACCCCTATAACACTGTTGATAATTCCGTTTTATATGAATTCCATGTTGTACGAGTCAGTTAGATTTTACAAATACGTTAGCTGTTCACAGCCCGGCTCACGTATTTGTAAAATCTGTGACTCGTACAACATGGAATTTATATAAAACGGAATAATCAACAGTGTTATAGGGGGGTCGACTTGTATATGATGCGTGTGGCATTTAGTCTCATAGAAAATGTTAGATTATTATTATATATTTAAGAATGTCACGTCTGATATGGAAATCGTCTATAAAATATTTCCAAATTTATCACGAAAGGCAGAATATATAATGGCACAAATTGGTGTTGACAGTACCGAAAAGGAATGTCCCAACTGTCAACACAAATTTTCATCGTGAAACGAATGGACTAAATAAGAAATTTAGTCTCCTCACTCGTTTCAAATTAACGCAAGGAGATAAAAGGGAGAAGGGAAACACAGGAAGTGTTTGTATCTTTTAAGTAATTTTCCTGAAAGATAGGGAAGAGTTTTAAAATCATTACAAAAACACTTAATGGGGAGAGAGTAGAAAGTTTTCACTCAGAAGAGTAAGTAAAAGGTCGTCATGACAACGTCTTTACCATTTTGTCAACTCGATTTTACTTTCGTTTCGACTTCTGTCCGATCATTACCGAAAATTGCCTGTCTGATAACAAGCCCCTGAACGTCAGCTTCCCGCATTTACTCCAGAATTTACATTAGATTATTATTTTTTTTTTTTTACAAATACAAGTAGCAATTTTATGAAAAACTCGTAATAATTTTCCTCTAATAATTACTTTCTTGAATATTAAATTTTGTATTACAATTCGAGTAGATTTATCAGTGATTTTATAAAGTAAATTCTTTTCAAATTTACTATTATTTATCGAATTCTTTACATCAATTACTTCATTAATTGTCTTCGTATATCAGAAAATATTATTCTAAGCGAGTGAATCTGGAGATTACAGAATGACAAGTTCATTTCCTCTCCCTTTTGCAGAAAAAAACACATCCTGTCTTTCTTTTCAGGATAACAATCCTACCACTTATCCTTCTTGATAAATCTATTGGCTCTTGATTGATGACGTTTCCTTTATTTGCCGACGAAATTCGAGAACGTCATAAAAGATTATCTTCTAGACTAAACCTATTGAGAGATACGTCACAGATAAACTAATAGTTGTAAGCGCTAATCTTCATTTTCTCTATTTAATTTCCCATGAAATCAAAAGCGTAAAACAGGAATAATCGACTGTTTATTATTCACGGTGTAGATATTAAATATTTTATTATTATCAACATGTTCAGAATGAAACGAGTTACAAGTAATTTTCGTTGAAAAATGTAAATATAAGCTACTTTTTTCCCTCTTCTATTCTCTATAATGTCTACTCTGATAAAAAAGAATTCCCTCTCCATTTATCTTCGCATGTTTTATTTATAGATAACGTTTGAAATGTTTGAAGAAATTTCCCTATTTTAAAGCATAAATTTACTTTTTTTATTAACAAATTTTTACATATTTTTACAATCAGTTTGTAAAAATTTTGAGAAAATTCGAAAATATTTTTATAAAAATATTCCCAGAATACTCGAATGTCTTTGAATGCAAATGAGAAATTTTATTTTTTTTAAAAAAAAATTTAAGAAGTTTTTGTGTAAATAAAGTTAAAAAAATTGTTAATGTATTTTGCTTTCATTTTTCCAACAATTTTCCTTCATTTACTATATATTTTTTTCTATTTATTTCGCTTCGTATTCGATCGTTTAAAGTATTTAAAAACTGAAAAAATTCTTTCCATAAATCGTTACAAACTATTTTTAATTTTTCTAAAATTATTTTTGCGTTTTCTACAAACACTAACGAATAAAAACTTAGTCAAAATGGCAGCCAAAATTGAGCATTTATTTATGATTTTACATAATTACATCCGCACCTACATTTACTACTCTTTCACATTGAATTTCCCATTCCACATTTACTACTACTTTTTGTACTTATGCTCGCTTACACTTTAATATCACCATCCACATTTATGCCCACTTGCACATTCACACCACCGCAACATTTACTACGGTCTTTCACTTCTATGCCCACTTGCACATTCACACCACTGCAACATTTACTACCGTCTTTCACTTCTATGCCCACTTGCACATTNGCTTAATAACTCTCGTGCTTTTTGTCGAAACTTTCTGAAATTTAGCAGGAAGATTTATGTATTAGTTTGATATGTTAATAGAAATTTTCAAGAAATTCCGATCCTTACTTTGGGAGATATGGCTCCATCTCTTTAATATCTCCAGAACCAATGATATACTTATACAGTAATAGTAATGGTTACCAGTTTTTCCCTTAACGTTATTATGTTTAAAAGCTTTAATTAAAAAGGATAATTCGTTAGAAAAAACGTCAGAAAATGAAATTATTTTACTCGACTTCAATAGAAATTTATCAATAATGAATAATAGAGATCATAAACAACGTTCTGTAAACATAACTGTAACACATTATACTCTTCATTCGTAAACATAGAGTTAATGGTAATTTATACAGTTGAAATTATATTGATTAATAATAAATTATAATAATACTTTTAATTTATTTGATTTAAAATATATGCTATCGATCTCAGATTAGTAGTGTCTTGCCCCTGTACATCATACTTTTCCTGATAACAACAGAAAATTCATCTGTCCTGTGGGAAGATTTTGAACTGTTCTGCTCTATATCAGAAGTTCCTATATAGTAAATAAGAGCTTGCTTTCAACATGGTTTCCATCTCTGGCCTCGATTTTATTGTATTTAATTCCGTTCTCGACATTAACGAAGGACAGACAATGCACCGATGACAGTGAAAAAAAGTACAGTTCTGCAGTCTGAAAATTACAACCAAAGATTTGAGTTAAAATACATTGTGTTTCCTTTAGTGTCCGTCGTTCAGAGGTTTGACTATTTAAATTACAGGAAATTTCCTTAAAATTGGGGAAGTTTTTAGCTATTTAGAAGGTGTAAGTAGTATATAGAAAACGGAATTTATACTTCAAGTTTCACGCATATATATATTATTACATTCTTTACTCTTTCTAGATGGCTACAAACTTTTCAATTGTGAAGCACTTCAGCATTAAACCAGAAAAGAAATCTATCTGTACTAAAATTCTTTACAGAAGTGAGTGTACAATTTACAGAGATAAATGTTCTTTCTGAGACATTAAACTCGAGTGCAAGTTCAGAACTTGTGAAAAGAGAGAATCTGATTTATCTCCTTTAAAAAGAAAATCTTTTCACGATGTTCTTTGATTATTTTCAATAAGGATTCACTTGAACCACTCTAAAAAAACATCAAAATATTACCGAATTCAACACTGTACGAGGGGCCTCCTAATTGAGATTTGCTTGATCCCTATCGAAAATTCCTTGATTAAGTGCCAGATGAAGAAAGTATTGAACATCATAGATGAAGAGGGAAGAAGATAAAATTAATTACGTAAAATCAGTAGAATTTACAGCAAAGGTTTAAACATATAAAATACAGACATCTCTATTAAATGTAGTAAGATATTAGCATGGAGTTGGTAGTAAAATATTTGATCTGTACTAAATCTAATTAACTTCATCGAGTACACAACAAATAAGAATAGCATGAAAATACTTTCTCGATTGTTTCCTTTGTTGTTGTGTCGCTTCTTATTGAATAGAAGATGTAATTTCGTTCGAAAGGAAAGTATGCAAATTAGCAAATTCAGCACTCTTTCTTGTTTTTCTAGCGATTTAATTCAGATTTAATTATTTGATAGGAAAAAAATAAAGGAATAGAAACATTATTCTACACTAAAAAAAAATTTAATTGTGTTACCGGATCCTTAATTAAAATAATATAAAGTAATGGAATTATTAAGAGAAATTGCACGACTCTCTTTGTTCTTACTCGTGGAAATTACTTTAATTTTGGAATTTTAAATGTTCTTCTATCTTTCTTCTTTATAAATTTTATTATGTTTAGGTGAGAGCTTTAACATTTGTAAATTTGTCAATAGAATTTCGCATCCTTTTGTAAATTTGCATACGAATAAAGAAAACACTTCGATAGGATGTGAGAAACCAGAAAAAGAAGTAAATTCGTTGGACTGAAATTCGAATATTTATATAAATTTTATTTTTCGGAATTAGTTTTCTATATAGGAATTTGATAAATTCTGTAAAACATGATGTAAAATTCATAAACTTACAACAGATCTTATAGGATACTTCTGGAGTGAGGAATTTCAAATTTTCCTGTAGCTAAACTGCTTTAGGAATTGATACTACAGCCGCATTTACATTACGTTTAGTACACTCGAACCTGCGAATAACGGACACTGAAGGGAACATACAAAAGTGGCCGTTGTTGGAGGTTCGAATGTATAGATTAAACGTGCGATCTTCATCAGACTATTATGATTTTATGGTTTTTTAACCTGTTAAAAACGGAAATTTTAAAATACAGATAAGACTGCGGCGGTCATTTTTCTTTTTGCAGGTTCTTAGCTTGGAAATTCAGTTTTTGGTTAGAAAGGTCGAAAAGTAAAAGCATTTTAGAATCAATACGTGCGAAAATATCTAGATAAAAGGACTTTTTTCCAGTGTAAAAACCAAAATGTGTTGACAAGGATGAACCAAGAGATCGTCACTTATCGATCCTCCAGGCGAAATATTCGTCGTCACAGCTGATGTACTGACAAAGTTATCATCCGGAAGTACAGGGATATACAGAGATAACAGTGTTATATACACGCATACATCTTCCGTGTTCTGTAAACGTTGCGTGTTATCGACTTTTTATCTAACTCGAACAAAACACTAGAAAAGTCATTTCTTTTCATAAAATTAAATGTTTTTTACTGAGAAAAATTAGAAATTTTTTGAAAAAAATAGATGTAATATTTTATAAATTTTTATTTCATGTATTAAAGATAATAATTAAACTTCCACATATGACTTGAAAGCGTAAATATCATCTTTGATTTCACTTCGCAGATGTTACGTAACAAAGAGAAAATACGAAAATCGTTCGAAGAATTACAGAATATTTTATATTTTTAAATTCGAGGATCTTAAAACGTAGATAAATACAAAAACAGAGAGATTTTTCTGTGTGGGGAGGGAGAATTTGCGTGGTACGATTTTGTTCGCCCAATTTGAAGCTTAATAACTCTCGTGCTTTTTGTCGAAACTTTCTGAAATTTAGCAGGAAGATTTATGTATTAGTTTGATATGTTAATAGAAATTTTCAAGAAATTCCGATCCTTACTTTGGGAGATATGGCTCCATCTCTTTAATATCTCCAGAACCAATGATATACTTATACAGTAATAGTAATGGTTACCAGTTTTTCCCTTAACGTTATTATGTTTAAAAGCTTTAATTAAAAAGGATAATTCGTTAGAAAAAACGTCAGAAAATGAAATTATTTTACTCGACTTCAATAGAAATTTATCAATAATGAATAATAGAGATCATAAACAACGTTCTGTAAACATAACTGTAACACATTATACTCTTCATTCGTAAACATAGAGTTAATGGTAATTTATACAGTTGAAATTATATTGATTAATAATAAATTATAATAATACTTTTAATTTATTTGATTTAAAATATATGCTATCGATCTCAGATTAGTAGTGTCTTGCCCCTGTACATCATACTTTTCCTGATAACAACAGAAAATTCATCTGTCCTGTGGGAAGATTTTGAACTGTTCTGCTCTATATCAGAAGTTCCTATATAGTAAATAAGAGCTTGCTTTCAACATGGTTTCCATCTCTGGCCTCGATTTTATTGTATTTAATTCCGTTCTCGACATTAACGAAGGACAGACAATGCACCGATGACAGTGAAAAAAAGTACAGTTCTGCAGTCTGAAAATTACAACCAAAGATTTGAGTTAAAATACATTGTGTTTCCTTTAGTGTCCGTCGTTCAGAGGTTTGACTATTTAAATTACAGGAAATTTCCTTAAAATTGGGGAAGTTTTTAGCTATTTAGAAGGTGTAAGTAGTATATAGAAAACGGAATTTATACTTCAAGTTTCACGCATATATATATTATTACATTCTTTACTCTTTCTAGATGGCTACAAACTTTTCAATTGTGAAGCACTTCAGCATTAAACCAGAAAAGAAATCTATCTGTACTAAAATTCTTTACAGAAGTGAGTGTACAATTTACAGAGATAAATGTTCTTTCTGAGACATTAAACTCGAGTGCAAGTTCAGAACTTGTGAAAAGAGAGAATCTGAATTGCTCTTAAAGTAAATCTTCGCGATGAAAAATATTCTTAAATTTCTAGTTAAATATTCGAATACTAAAATTTATACATTACATACAAATATATTTTCATATAGACTGATGTAAGCTATCGATTTTTGCACTCTATTGTTAAGTAATTATACTTTCCTCTCTGTATACAACAGAAGGAAAGTATGAAGATCGATAAAATAAATGATTTTTCATCCCGAGATTTTTACATTTTTAGACTCGTAGGACTTTGAAATCTTGAGATATTCAAAAAAGTTCTAGTTCTTTGTGTTCAGGGGATGATTGTGTCACCCAGTTTTAAGGTTAATAACTCCTATGCGTTTTGTTAAAAATTTCTGAAATTTTGCGTGAAAATTTGAGTATTAGGGCTAAATATTTCTAGAAATTTTCAAAAAAATCAAACTACTGGTTCGGAAGATATCGCCTCACCCTCTTAATAATCTTCTAAACCAATCCAAAGACTTAAAGGTAATGGTAGCAATTATTAAGAATGAAAATAAACAAACAATGCAGGAAAGAATAGCAATAATGTTGTCAACTCTTTTATTCCTTCTTAACATAATAGAAGAAAAAGAAAATAAACAGATAATTTAATATCAATTTTTATATGGAACCTCTAAAGAGCAGAACTTTGAAGAAAACTGCACACAAAATAACCTCCAAACAACAGTCAGTAAGTGTCCGTTGTTTAAAAGTTTTACTGTATTTCCTTCATAGGATAAAATACGAACGAAGAATAAATATAACCAAGTTCATGGGTCTTATCGAATAAAATAATATATTTTTTTGTATCAGTGCAGTGTATAGGACGTATGGTTCGTCTACAGGAACAACTTTTTCAATTTTCTGCATCATCGCCTAATCCTAGATAATGGATTGTATCTTTTCTATCCATCGTCATAAGAATTTTACATCAACTTGGAAAAATTTCTTCCAGATCAATTTAATTTTTTTTTCTTTTTTCTGAATTTTACTTCCATTCTCCAAAATGTATTCTTCCCGATTGCTTTCCATTGATTTTCTGCTCGATATATATCTATATATACACACGATCACGTGTAGAATTCCGGCTTTCTTTTCGAATATTGCCTATCGAATTTAATAATATAAACTTCTAGAACTTTCTTCTTTCCTGCCGTCGAAATATCTCATCTAATAAATCAAAAAGGAAAAGTATAAAGTATATGAAAAGTGCACGTACTCATCGAATAAATTGATACAAATTTCTTAAAATCACACTTAAAATGCCCTAGGAAAAAAATTTATTCACTAAATTTATCAAATTAATTTGACACTTTTGATGTCACGCATCGTTCTACTCTCCATTTAATGCGGCCAATTTAAAATATAATTATTGTGACATCCACACAAAATATGATTAAAACTTGCAGACTGGTATTGTGACTCACAATATCTGGCTTCGGGTTTCAATCATATTTTAGTTTAAGAAAACGGCGTGACTTCCAGTCCAGATTGGAATTTCATATATAATTAATTCGGGACTTATTCCCCTGAAACTTTTCCATATCTGTTCTCGATTTCCATCTATAGCTTTTCATATCTGGTCTCGATTTCCATCTATAGCTTTTCATATCTGGTCTCGATTTTCATTTATACCTTTCCATATCCGGTCTCGGTTTTCATCTATACCTTTCCATATCCGGTCTCGGTTTTCATCTATAGCTTTTCATATCTGGTCTCAATTTTCATTTATACCTTTCCATATCTGGTCTCGATTTTCATCTACACCTTTCCATGTCTGGTCTCGATTTTCATCTATACCTTTCGATATCCGGTCTCGATTTCCATGTATCTAACTACATTCTCGGGATTGAGGAAGGACGAACAGACAACAGACGACAATGGAAATCTATAGGTCTGTGATTTGAAAATTGCATCCCAAGTATAATAATTAGAATCTCTGAAGAACAGACACTGATAGGAGCATAAAAACGGGTCGTTGTTCGGAGGTTCTTTCTGTAATGACTTTTGTTCAAAGTAAAAAATTTCCTGAAATAATGGCCATGGTTTAGAGGTGGCCATTATTGGAGGTTCGTATTTTAAAGTAAGAGCTAATTAATTTTCTTCCCGAATTAAACTTTTATTCATCATAAAAAGTATTTTGTAAGCTCACGTTTTTTTCGATGCAGTCTATAAAAAAGGAGGAGGACAAATCTTTAATAATCTTTTAATTAAAATAAAATGGTGAAAAAGGAAACAAAGAATCGATTCTCAATTAGTTTAGAAAAAAGTGAAATAAATATTTTTTTAATTCCTAATTCCAATTTTTGAGTAACATTCTCTCAAGTTCAACTAAAAGTATATTACCGAATTTTTTTCCTGTCATAATTCGATGTGTTCATCAGATTATGACGTGAAGAACATTATAAAGCATCGAATTATGATGTAAAGAACATTACATATAACAGAATTCTAATGTAAAAAACACTATAAAGCATCGAATTATGCAGTAAAGAACATTTTAAAACATCAAATTTTTAAATGAAGTACAAATTTATGTATTATTTGGTAATTTGCATACTAAAAACAATTTTCTATAAAGAAATAATTACACAAACTTGTAAAAATTTAAACTAGGAAAACAATGGAATTAATGAATGAAAACATACAGTAGTAGTAGTAGTAGTAGTAGTAGTAGTAGTTTGGGAAGCTTTGATCACAAAATTAATTTTTCGATCACAAATCTTAATTAAATTAATTTTATTTTAACAATAAGACAAAGTTTAATATATTCTTTCTAATTAATAAATTTATTATTATAAAATTAATTTTTTTAAATAATTAATTATAAATTTTAATTTACTCGAGAAACTTTATGATTTGAAAATACAGGTAACCCCCGTATAACACGGGAGTTACGTTTCAAAAAATTGCCGTGTTATGCGAATCCGTGTTATACGAAACAAAGAACTAGTGCAAAAAGGGGGGGTTAGGTTCCAAAAATTAAAAAAAAACGTGCTGTTAAATCCTTATTTAAATCGGATTTATTATTCATTTTTTTTTTAAAGGTAAAATACTTATTTATTATTTAAGTAAATATTTTACCAGAGGATTATTCATCTTATATGATGATCTCAGCATGAGCATCATCAACTGGAATCTGTTTTTGGGTGCGTTCGTTAATAGTGGTCGCTCTGCAACGGGAGTGCGCTGCTGTTTGTAGATATTTAGGAACAACGGTGAAAGAAAGATGGCGGCGCCCGCACTATCGATAATATCGTAATGGAGGAATCTATAATTCTAAAATGAGCTTTAAAAGGTAAAAAAGGGTCCCATTTGTAAAATTTAACCACTAAATGGATTATTTGTTGAAAGAGCATTCAAAGTAGCCACGGAAACAATTAGAATGCTCGCGCAAAGTTACGCGGAAGTTTAAAAGAACGCAACCTTTATTACATTTCATGTTGTACGAGGGTTTTACCAAATTTCCGAACCGTGTTAGAGTGAACCCGTGCTATAAAAGCATCGTGTTATACGGGGGATGTTCCCAATTCTCGAACCGTGTTAGAGTGAATCCGTGCCATAGAAGTGCCGTGTTATACGGGGGTTACCTGTAATTTATAACTCGAAAACTTAATTTGAAAATGAAACACAACAAATTATTTGTAATCTTAATTTAATCGACATCTGATTTTAATGTAAAAAAAAAAAATTAAAGATAATTTCGTTTCGGTGTTATATTATTTCATACAATTGTCGTGTTTTAATTTACTTTAGATATTAGAACAAATTGTAAAAAAATTATTATTGCTAATTAATTTTATAATAATAAATTTCATAATTAGAAAGAATATATTAAACTTTATCTTATTGTTAAAATAAAATTAATTTAATTAAGATTTGTGATCGAAAAATTAATTTTGTGATCAAATCTTTCCAAACAACTACTACTAGTATTATAAAGTTTTTCTGTTGTTTTCAGTATATATTCATTAATTATTTAATAAAATAATAATAATAACAATACTTCTGACTAAATCTGTGAATTTTCTCCCCTTTAGTTGGTATAAAAGTCGTTTGTAAGTATCATAAAATGAATTTTTTAGTGTCTTCGGCGAATATTTTTTTTACAATAGTTAGACGTTAATTATCGACATATTCTCGAACGAGGTAATAAATTTCCTCTAGTTTCATTCCCTAAAGAAGTTTCTTTTATGCGTTTATTTACTATTATCTGATAATGTAAATGAAGTAACTCTCCTTTCAACACTATGTCTATCATGAAAAATCATTTGTTCTTACGAAACGAGTATTGTTTTTTATTACAAAATACCATTGTTAATTTATAAAAAAATATACAATAGTGTCCTAACCGATATAAAATATAAAATTAATAATTAAAACTTATAAATTTAAACAACTAAATCGCGTTTGATAAAGTCTCATTCGTCCCTTAAGGTAATTGTTACCATTACCTCAGATTGGTTCATGAGATATTAAGGATATGAAGCCGTATCTCCGGAACCAATAGTTTGATTTGCCTAAAAATTTATAGAAACTTCTCCCATTAAAGTATAAATCATCCTGCAAAATTTCATAAATTTTGGGCAAAACGTACGGGAGTTATTAAGATTCAAATTGAGTCCCCCCACACACTAACACTCATATGTATAGTACACGTAAAGAAAAACAATCAAATTTTTTAGCATTTATCGACGTTTGAAGGTCCTCTGAGTCCAAAAATGTAAAGATCTTGTTGGTGTTCAGTAATAAAAAGTTTAAAAAATACAAAGAATTATTATATTTCAAATCTCTACGTCTGTAATAACGTTAACAGAAACTACGTTTAGTTGACGTTATTATGTCACGTTTTGTGTCTTTCCTGGCCGTCGTATAACAGAGTGAAAGTATGGCGATTGGTCAAAGAATGACCCCAATAAAAATTTAATTTTTGGACTAAAAAACATTTGCTTTTTTGTCAGTATGTGTAAATGTAAATGTGTATTTGTCGGATACTATTTTGTTCACCCAATTTCAAGCTTAATAACTCCTGTGCCTTTCGTCGAAAATTTCTGAAATTTTGCGGAATGGTTCCGGTATTAGAGGGAAATGTTGCCAGAAATTTTCAAACAAATCCGACTATTGGTTCGGGAGATATGACCCCATATTTTTAATATCTTCAAAACCAATCTGAATTCTTAAAACGTTAAAGGTAGCAATTATTAGCGACGAAACAAATAACGAATACCACAAGAATGTTGCCAGTTTTTTAATTAATGTAATT
Source organism: Centruroides sculpturatus (assembly GCF_000671375.1). Lineage (NCBI taxonomy): Eukaryota > Metazoa > Arthropoda > Arachnida > Scorpiones > Buthidae > Centruroides > Centruroides sculpturatus. Next base: position 419 of record NW_019386493.1, on the reverse strand, counting down.
AAATATTAAATTATTTAACGACGGAGACAATAATCGAATTTATTCTGTTAGAAAATAAGCTCGAAAAGTATACAAAAGTATCCTCCATAGTTTCTTGATGCCACATTCAATTTTCCTTAAAGGACTGTTCAATCTCTTTCTTTCTCCCCCTCCTCCGAGCGAACAGACATCTGTTGGATACAGAAAAATTTCTGTTTTTATGCACATTTTTCTTTCTTTGGCTCAAGAAGCGTGTTTTACTTTCTTCTAAGCTCGAAAAGAGTTTTTATTTTCTGACATTGTCAGAGAAATTCCACTTCGTCATTTATTTTCTTTTTACTTCAAACATGAAATCGTTCTTCTAACTTGTTATAACCGGAAGATAAATAATAAAAATGTTATCCACAGGAATTTAAAATTCTAATTTATATATTATATAC
>NW_019386492.1:27571-38958 GCF_000671375.1 Centruroides sculpturatus | reverse complement strand
GATAGTTCCTGTTGACCACTTAAACGGGATAAAGTTAAAGATGGCTGACCTGCGTTACTGACCGGTGAACTCATTATTTCGAGCTGCTGCTAGTAGGAAAACGACGACAACGACTATAATTCTGACACCATGTTATATTATATGTTGTATAATGCACAAGGCTGACAAAACTTAAATTATTATTTATTACTACTAAAGAGGAGACACTCGTTATGGACTGTATGACAGACGACAGACGACTTTTGTTTTTTGTTGCCGCTATGTGTCGCCACCAGTACATATCGTAACAGAAGGCAGATGGGTCGGTATGATCTTGGGTCACTTTCTATCCCTATCCTTGCTCTTGAGGATGGTAACCAGTCTTCCCTCTTTCCAGTCCGTTGGGAAGATCCCAAACTCGAGACAAGCGTTCAGTCCTCTCAGCAATTCCTGTTCTATTACATCATATGCCTCATCAATTATCACCTTTGTGATATTGTCTTTCCCTAGGGCTTTACCCCTTTTCATTCTGTTCATGACACATCTGAGCTCCGTATCCCTGAAGGGTGCACTGTTTATTCTGCTTCTGTAATTATTAACACGTTGGCGAAGCACCTGCTGCTCTGGTGTATCGTGTTCACTGTTATCGGGCTTAAACAGCGAATCCATTAAGTTGGAGGTGGCTTGCCTCCAGTCTAATCCTTCCGACGTGTTAGTTCTAATTGAACCAAGAGTTTGTATTCTTTTGACCTTGCCAGTATGCAATTTGTAGGGTAAACTCCAGGGATTTAATTGGCCTGATTCCGTGACGTATTCCTGCCAGCTCTTTTGTTTGGTTTCACGCACCGCTTTTTGAAATTTTTTACGATGATTATAATATTCTACTCTGAGAGCTTGTCTACTATCAGGATTGTTTTCCCTTTGGTACTTTCTTCTAGCTTTGTATGTCCTGTTCTTTAGTGTTTCCAGTCGTGCGTTCCACCATCTTTGGGTGTTACTTGTTTCCCTTTTAATTGGGATGGCTACCTCTGCTGCCTTAAGGATTGCTTTTTGCACAGAGTAGCATTGCAGGACTGCATCAGTGCCATTACATATTTCTGCGATTCGTTGCTTTTGTAATTCGCTTCTCAAGATTTTCTTAAAGAGTCTCCAGTCTGCCTTCCCAGTATTAAATTTACCTAGGTCCTTTGACAGTGCAGCTTGTGCCCCAATGTGTAACTCGAAACTAATAGCATTATGGTCACTTGATGTCCAATCAGGATGGACAGTCCAGCGTTTGATGTGCGGGATGATGTTGCTACTGACTAATGTTACATCTATGTTAGATTCACCTCTACTTGAGGAGAAAGTACTAGCCTGGCCCGGCTCATTTATAACTGTGAGTCCGTGGGCCGCTATTCAAGCCAGAAGCTTCTCGCCGTTGCTGTCTGTCCTATCACTTCCCCAAGTTGGGGATTTAGCGTTACCATCAAGACAAACTATAACATTTGGACTTGAGATTTTCATTAGCACTGTATCCAGCGTATCAAGACCTTCTTCTATGGTGTTCCCAAACTGGAAGTACATGGTTATTATGTAGAAACTGAAGCTCCCTTGATCGACTTGAGCACACACACAGTGAGAGGAGTTTACATGCGACAGTTCCAGAATAGTTAGTGTCCTGTTTATCACTATAAGACCTGCCCATGGGGGCTCATCTTGCCTGTTTCCTTGAATTATACGGTGTTGCAAACTGTATCCTGCAATTCTTCCAAAGGTGGAATATGGCTCTTGGATGGCCAGTAAATCGACTTTGCTCTTGCAAATTTCTTGTCGGAGTTCAGAAGGAACAACTTGTCCTCTACCTTCGTTAACCTGAGCGATATTTATGGTGGCGGTGTCTACCATTATGTGAAGGCTATTGAGTTGATATACCTTTTGCTTGCCATCTTGTACGCAGTACATTGTTTGCTTGTCCTGCTGTGGCTGTATGGTTTCCCAAGTCGTTTGCATGCTGCACATTGTGCAGATTCCTTTTTCTTTGGACATTCATTAAACTTATGTCCTTTTTCTGTACAGTGGGAACACGTATCAACCTCGTCCTTGCAGAACTTAGCGACATGTCCGTATCCTCGGCACTTAAAGCATGTGCTGATAGCAAGGAAATCCTTAACTTTACAACTGGTATACTCAATGTATAGTCTTTGTTGCCTAAGTAACCGTTCTGTAAGGGATGGTGTGACTTCCGCCACCCAGTTGACCGCATCATCACGCCGTTTTCCTGTTTTGAAGACCAGCTTGAAGTCCTCGAGCTTTGTCTGTGCGAAGACTTCCTCATTCATAGATCTGATGATCACTTTCTTGTACACTTTTTGGTACGTTGTAGATGATTAGTCTTGGGTTTCTTCTGTCCATTAATTGTGCTTTAAGTCCACACTCTTTGAGCTGACTATTTCCTAACAGTTTATTGACGTCCTGTTCAGTTTCAACTTCTAGCATCAGCCCTTTGTTCTTGAGCTTTCGCATCTGCTGGAACTTTATCTTGTCCCTTCTGGGGTTTACTACCCTCGTGAAGGTTTCTTTGATTTCATCACTGTCTTTTATGATGCTAGGATCTTCTGGCCTTATGAACACTATTTGCTGAGGTCTATTCTTAAGTGGACCTGACTTAAAAGTGGCTCTACTTGCTGGTACATTTTTCCCAGCTACTGATGCATAGCTCTCTTGGCTAGTGGCTTTCAGATGCCTGTCTTCCATAATTTCAGTTTGTTTATCAAGTCTGCCCTGCAATTTTTCGTAATCAGCTAGGAGCTCAACCACCAGGTTTTGGAGTGCACCTGCGTGGTCTAGCACCTTTTCAGTCGCAAACTTGGTGATTTTGTTCTCACGATCGAGGCAAGTTGCTTGTAATTCTGAGATGATGCCTCTTAACGTGCCCATGACTTTTTCTCTCACCGTCATGATTTCGCTCTTTGAGCGGCGTTTACGTGCCTCAAAGGTGGGGAGTTTGTCAAACTATCTCCACGACTAGCTCTCTTACGTTGCATTGAGAGCTCTTGAACGTCCATTTGTGGACTACTGTCATCATCTGACGTAAGGGGCTCACATCGTACACTCATCACTTTTAGTAACGTATTATCATTATTAGCCATCGTTCATCATGTTAAGAAGGTTATCTCAGGGCCTTTCCGTTCAATGTCTCCGCCCTTTCAACTGTATTGTCAGGTCCAAGCTAATGTGGCCTCCAGCCCTTCCTCCAGTGGCCTCGGCAGAGCCCCCCCGCCGCATGCCGCAGGGCCCTCTGCAGTCGCCAACTGGCACTACGACACACGACGAGATTATTCGCCCGCTGATAAGGCAGCCAGCCCCATTTGGCTAGAAGGGGCCGGGCCTCTGTACTATCGGGCGGCCCAGGAGTGCGAACCTGGTTTTTAAGCTGTACCCTCTGGGGGAGGACCTTTGGCCCAACTCTTCTCATCCTCCACAATGTCCGTGACGGGTCTATTGACGTTGAGAACCCGTAGCCGTCACCGCACCATTTAGTTTCACCCAGGGACGTCCTGGGCTACTAGGCCCCCCCGCCGCAACCAGACAAGTGCGTACGACTTGTGGGTGATGAGACCCCACCCTTTAGGGTGGAGGGAGATAGTGACAGCCATCCCTCACTGTCCTAACTCCTGCTGTTCCTGTCATATGACTTACCAGCAGCAAATTTCTAAATTAAGTAATAAAGATAAACACTAAAATTGTATAACTATACAATAAAATAGAATAAAATAATCTGGACAATTCAAATTCTACAAAAAAAACTACTAATTCTCAAATATAAGCTAAACAAAACCCCAAAAGAATAACAATTAAAATTAAAATCAATATTATAAAATCAATAAAGATAAAATAGAAGTAAAATTATTTGAAACGCAATTTAATTCTAGCTTTTATCATTTCAATAACCACTGTTTCGAATTTCCTATAAGTTTCCTTTTTATTAACTAAACTATATACCACTGTCATATCTTTATTTTCAAGTATTGTATTTTTTCTAACTTGCGAAAGCAGTGGACACTCTAATAAGAAATGGGCCAAAGAATCCAACCTGCCACATTCACAATATTCAGTAGATACTAATTTAAAGGAATATAACTTATCATAAACGTCACCATTACCTGATAATACTTGACACAAAAAGAAATCCGGCACAACCCAGTGCATTAGCATCCTTCCCTTAATAGAGGAAAAATAATTAAATGTTAACCTACCCCTTGTTTCAGACTGCCATCTACAACTCCACTTCTCAATAAAATAAACTTTAACCCTATTTAATATCTTTTTACATTCGCAAAGCGACGTACCCTGTTGAAAATTAATATCACCTAATATAAAAAGAATACCCATTTTAATTAAATACTTATAATACTCAAAATTTAAAACCAAATCAATAGGTAATTCATTAGCCAACACCTGTAATGCAGGTGTGGAAATAGTATTATACGCTCGGGTGATCATTAGTAGTATCTTTTGTTGAGAACTTAATAATTTCCCATGGTGAGGGAGCTTAAGTCCGTCGCCCCACACACCAGCTACATAGACCATCACTGCTATATACAGACACCTGTACAAAATCCTAAGGGCGGGAAGCCTAAGCCCCCACCCCGAACCTGCCAGGCGTTGCAATCTATAAAACTGTGATGTTGTCTTGTCTACTATATACTCAATATGTGGCATCGGGTTAAAATCCGGACCCAGCTTAATTCCCAGATAACGGACTACGTAAGCCATCTTCAAAGGCACATTATTTAAAGCCAAGCGGGGGGCGATCCGAACTAAGCTGACCCCTCAACATCATCATCATCGATTTAGTAGATGATAGTTGTAACTTCAAACCACCTAAATGATTCACCAGAGCATCAATAACTAATTGCCCAGTACACTCAAACCCACGACGACTATTTGCCTCAATCAAAACAACAAGGTCATCTGCATATGCAATATATTTTACACGAAAACTGTCAAATAAATCTAAAGTGGAATTGAAGACGTAGTTTCACAATTCGGGTCCCAACACGGACCCGTGGACAACCTCGCTCAGCCCATTTAGAAATCATCTTAGTTCCCTCTATATAATATATTTTTCGATAAATCAAGTAATCTGATATTATACAATAAATATCATATGGACAATTCCACAAACGTAAAGAATGCAATACACTGGGCCACCAAATGTGGTCAAATGCACCTACAACATCAAAAAATATTCCTAATACATATTTGGCAGGAGACTCAATGGTCCATCTCTTCAATTGATATATAGCATCAGTGGTAGATAAACCAGGCCTAAAACCAAACTGCCATTTATTAATTCTAGACGAAAACAATACTCTGAAACGCAATTTTAATAGTCTCTCAAAGATCTTTCCTATTAAAGACAAAAGACATATTGGACGATAAGATCTAGGATTAGAACGATCTCTAGTTTTATCTTTTAAAAAGATTACCACTCGCGAAACTTTCCACCTGTTGGGAAAAACCCTAAAAACTAAACACAAATTATATAAATACAATAAATGTCTATCCAATACTGGCAATGATTTATCTAATATATTATATGTAATCTGATCCATCCCTGGAGCCGTTTTCCCTCTAGAATCTCTAATTACCTTCATCAATTCCTGTTTCGTAAACACATCTACAACCATATTATTGACATATTTATTTTGTAATCTAACATCTATTTGATATCCATTTTCATTATTCATATCATCATCAACAAATAGAGTATCCAGAAAAAATTTAACTGATTCATCCCAATCAGATGCATATCCATCTTTTAATTTAGCAGCATCCAAAATTTCCTTCATCTTCAACTTACCCTGCCCTAATTTATATGGCATACCCCATAAATTTTGAAGAGAAACAGACGAAACATAATCCTTCCAACTTTGTTTCTTTCTATTCTGAACTAATTTCTTATAATATTTATTTGCTGTTTTATACTCCTATAATATATTATCTTTAACCAACAAATCCTTTTTGCGTTGATACCAACGTCTAAGTCTACAAACCTTAGCCCTTAACAATTCTAACTCATCATTCCACCATGATGGTTTTAATCTACCCTGAGAAGAACCTGAGAACATTATCTTCATTGTCTTATATAAACTGTTATGTATATGGTCACAATATAATATTACATCCCTCTTATTTGTAACCCAAGCACCTGTACTCGGACGTAATAATCTTTCCAAAATTTTCCGAAACTTATACCAATTCACCTTGCTATATTTTTGAAAAGAGAAAAAATCTTCACCATAATCATAAGACGACATACCAAATTTATAATAAATAAGGGCATGATCACTAGTCGTATATTCATACATTACTAAACAATTTGAAACTAATTTATCCATATTATCGGACACTAAAACAACATCCACAAATGATTCACCTCTAGTCGAAGAAAAGGTTGGAATATCACTCTGGTCATTAACTATCAAACTATTCCATTTAGAAATTACCGTCATTAACTTAATTCCTCTGTCATCATTACTTGGTGCACCCCATAATACTGATTTTGCATTTGAATCCATACCTATAATATATTTACTACCATGAAAAACTAACAGTAATCGCTCAAGTTCAGCTAAATTATCATCTATATTACCATTCGGCAGGAAATACATACTTGCTATATAAAATTTTTTGTCTTTACTAGAAACTAGTGCAGCAGCACAAGTACCTGAAGACAAATAACCTAATTCTAACAACGACCATGAATCATCTAAAATTACTATAGCGGACCACGGTGTTCCCTGAGAACTCTGTACCACTCTAGTCTTAACTCCAAAACCGATTACCTTATTCCTCACCGAGTATGGTTCCTGTAACAACAAAATATTTCCACAACCTTTTTCCACCAAACTTAACAACTCACCCGGGACTGACTTCTTACGCTGCATATTAATCTGTATTATTCCTATACCATTATCTACTATAAACCTATTAACCATAATCAATTAATTGTTTATACCTAGATATATCTATTTGATATGAGAAGCGATCCCCACCACGCGATAAATGAGAATATGGTTTTTTCAATTGCCTACACAGTATACAAATTCGCTCAGCCTGCCTAATACAATCTGTTGATCTGTGACCAGATGTACCACATTTATAACACATGTCACTATCAAACTTAGCCATATGGCCAAAAAACTGACATTTAAAGCACTTAGAAATTTCATAATGATCTCACAACACAACTTCTATATTCTATAAATAACCTTCCTAAATCTAATAATCCATGTCTTAACCATGGAGTCACTTCCATTACCCAATTAGTCAAAAATTCCCTGCGTCTACCAGTTCGATATACTAATCTTAATTGTGACTTAAATTCTTCATAATTAATTTTATCCTGATATAAATAATCTAAGTTTAAATTATAAATAACTTGTAAAAGATCTTCAGCCATTATTTCCTTTGGTACTCCTATCAAAATCATCCGAGGTTTCCTTCGAACCGGCACTTGTACATTCAATCCAGCACTATCTAAAGTTTCGAGATTCAAAATCTTCTCTTTATCCATATCCACAGCCAAATTTACTGCTATTCCATTTGATCTCAACTTTCTAACCCCTACAATCCTTATTTTGTCACTACTCGGATTCATAGATGTCAGAAAACGACGCCTAACCTCATCACTAGATAAATCTTCTTTATCTTTTATTAGCACTAACTTATTATCCCTTGCTTTCTGTAATGGTTCTCTAGTTAGATTTTTAACCTTTTCCGCATAAGTGTCCATTAACCTATCCTGAATACCTATCTTAGTATTTTCTAACTGCTCTATTCTACCCTTTAATCGTTGATTTTCTAACACTAAGACCTGAATAATAATAGAAACTTCTCCAAAGAGATCCTGTAATTTACTATTAAGTGCAACAGTAATCCTCTTATCTAAACATATCTTGTTCAATTCATAATGAACTCCATCTAGTTGCTTCAAGCTATCCAAAGAATCCATATCACCACACTGATCTATCTCTACACTATCACCCATACTTCTACTTCTACTAACTCTCCTAGGTATATGATAAGCAGGCACTTCTCCCCCAACTCTCGGTACTTGTAAACGTTTATATTTTCCTGTACTATCCATACTAATTAAATGAGAGTTCCCCAAAAAACCCCCAGATCCAGGCGCATACCTAATCCCCTTCACCACACCATGCACCCAGCCACCCCCCCAGGGCCTATGAGAGGGCCAAAGGCAAGCCCCGTGGCTTCGGGAGAGGCCCCCGCACCTTGCCGAAGGGACCTGAACAGGGCGCCACCCCGCACTCTGACAGGGCGCGGGATTATTTGCCCCTTGAACGGGGCAGCCCGCAGATGCTGGCTGGGCTCTGCCGGGCCCCTAACTATGAGGCGCCCCAGGTGTACCCCCCAGTTTTTCTCCTGTACCCTCGGGGATCGCCTTCAGTCCTCTCTCCCCGAGGCAGCGAACCAAGCACATGATATATAGTATAGAGATAGGGACAAGCGTCCCAAATGTCCTAATAAAAGACTGCCGCACCTATCAATAGACTTATCGGCAGCAATTAATTCAGTAACTCACTATAATCACACTAAAAACTAAACTAACCATAATATTTAAAAATAAATAACAGGACTTAAAAAGTAATATTTATAAACCTTTCTCCTATTAAAATCTCCGTAATCGAATACGCTCGATGAGCATTAACCTCAATACATTAAAAACTTGCTTATATATATTCTCATCCGAAACTAAGGGACATAAATAACTATCACCAGTCAACATCTCTCTCAAATATACACTTTGATGACGAATTGCTGCAAGTAGTGGACACACGAACATAAAATGATAAAGATTATCAACTACACCACACTCACAAATATTAGAAATAACCAACCTAAATTTAAAAAGTTTAGCCCGGAAATCACCATGACCAGATAAAATTTGACAACTATAAAAATCTGGTTGAACCCACTGAGCCCGTACCCTTCAGATCACAGAAGGGAAAAAGTCCGCAGTCTGCCTACCCTTCTTAGCAGCTATCCGTCTAATATCCCATTCCTTATAAATTTCTGCCTTAATTAATCTTCTAATCGCCGAGTCCGTCATATTACAGAACTCATCTGGATAAGATAAAGCACCTAAAGTAAAAGATATCCTAGACCGCAATAAAAAACGATAATAAAAAAGCCGCACTTCTAAATCAATAGGCAATTCTCCCGCTAAAACTTGTAAAGCTAAAGTAGAGGTAGTTCGGTATGCTCTGGTCATAATCAGTAATGCAATCCTCTGCGACTTCAACAATCGCTGACACAGAGAGGGCCCCAGCACGTCGCCCCACACACCAGCGGCATACACAATAATGGATACATACAGTAGCCTATACAGTGTTCGCAGGGCGGGAAGCCTCAACCCCCACCCTGATCCCACTAGACTCTGCAGTTTCCCAAATTGAGCTACAGCTTTATCTGCCACATACTCTATATGATTAGCAATACTCAGCCTCGTACCTAACTTAACGCCTAGGTAACGGACTGTTTTCATAGTTCTAATAATAGCTGCACCCATCCGCATGCTAGGGGGATGATCCAGGCTGAGGACACCTCTCATTAACATCATCTCCATCTTTAACGGAGCAAGTTGTAACTTAATATTGTCTAACCAACCAACCAGTAACCGAAGTACCTGCCCAGCTATATTCTCAATTTGAGATCGACTATTACCCTCTATTAAGATGACTAAGTCATCAGCATAAGCTATAAAATGGAATCCCAGCGATCAAAGACCAACCAAAACATCATTAAATACCAAATTCCAAAGTTCAGGCCCCAACACAGACCCTTGCGGACACCCCTTACTCACTAATTGCTCATAGTACTCCTCACCGTGAGAGTACCTAACTATTCTATGATCAAAGTAACTATTAATAACCCTATAAATATTCATCGGACAATTACGACATCGAAGAACACGCAACACAGCGGGCCACCAGATATTACCAAACGCGCCAGCAATATCTATAAAAAGACCTAAAACATATGTAGCATCAGACTCATGCGTCCACTCCCGCAACAACCTTATCGCCTGTGTAGTAGATCTTCCACATCTAAAACCAAACTGACATTGATCTAAATAACCTCTAAAAATATCCCGTAATCTAAATTTAATCAATTGCTCAAAAAGTTTCCCAAGTACAGATAATAAACAAATTGGCCTGTAAGACTTAGCACAACTTTTATCCAGATCCTTTCCTTTCAATAATATAACAACTTTTGCTAACTTCCACCTATGTGGGAATAACCGTCTAACTAAACAATTATTATATAACCGCAAAAGATAAGTAACCCCGTCATACCCGGGAGCTTTCCGACCTTTAACATTTTTAATTATCTTATCTAATTCTTCAACTGTAAACGGTGCAGATCGCAAACTAGTTATATAATTATTATTCTCTACCCTAATATTACTCTGCTCAATAGTATCTTCCTGTATAGAATCAGCAGGAAACAAGACCCTAAATAAACTTGCCACAGACTCCCTCCAGTCAATTGAATAACCTAAGTCCTTAATAGAACATAACATAGTAGGTACAGATAATTTATCCCTTACAATCCTATATGGGACACCCCACGTATCTCTATTAGATGTGGCCTCAACAAAATTACGCCAACTAACCGTTTTAGCCAAAAATATTTTATACTTATAAATCCGATACACTGATCGGTACTCATTTAACTTAATATCACGCAATACTATCTCCCTTTCTTTTTGAGATTCCTTACGTAAACGGCTGCGTCAGCATCTTCATTTCCTTTTATACCTACATGGCCTGGGACCCAACAAAATTTTACAAAGAAATCATTCACAGTAAGATGGCAAAACAATTTACGAATTTTAATCACTATAGAGTGAGAACTAGGTTCACATGAGATCAAAGCCTGAAGTGCATTAACTGAATCACTGTAAATAACGCAGCAACGATGACCTTTTCTAATTACATACTTTAAGTCTAACAAGGGAACTGTCGGAGTGGCATCTAATAAATTTTAATAAAATTTAGTTAATAGTTACGTTAAAAGTATACAAACTCTATATTAAATTTGTAGTATTCACTAAAAGAGTTAATCAGAGTTAATAGCAATCAAATGTCGTACTATTTTATATGCGGATTTTTAAAAGTGAAAGGGTCGCGGAGGAAGACGGCGATATTACATTTAGAATAAATTCTGGAATTTTCGAAAATGGGAGAAGAATTAATAACATTTAGTTAATAATTATGTTAAAAGCATGCAATCTCTATATTAAATCTGTAGTACTTACTAAAAGTATTAATCAGGATTAATAACTATTAAATGTCGTACTATTTTATAGTAGTTTAATACGAATATGCAGATTT
>NW_019386492.1:0-27311 GCF_000671375.1 Centruroides sculpturatus | reverse complement strand
CCTAGATAAAGTGTTGCCCATCCTGACATGGAATCTTCGATTCTGCAGGAAGTTTTTTTATAATAATTGGCAAGTTACCTCATAATCCGAATTGGTACAGATCACGAAGTATTCCGTATCGCCAGCAGCGATCGTAGGCCTTCTCTATATCAAAGAATACAGACACTAAGTGCTGTCGTTGAACAAACGCTTCGCGTATAGATGTTTCAAGGTTTACTAAATTGTCTGTGGTACTTCTGTTCCTACGAAATCCACTGTTGTGGTGAAAAGTAGTTCTTTTCCTCTAGGAGGAACATCAGGCGTCTATTTACCATCCTCTCAAAGAGTTTACACAGGCAACTTGTCAGAGAGATTGGTCTGTAATTAGAGGAATTCTTGTGGTCTTTACCTGGTTTGGGAATGGGAATAATGATAGATAGCCTCCAAGAGTCAGGAAAAATATGTTCTGTCCATATTCTGTTAAACAGGTGCAGGAGATTAGAAAGAAAATTGTTCGGGAAAATTGAAAAACTCTACGAGAAATTAGGTTTTGAACCAAAGATATATGAAGATGAAGAACAGAAAGGAAAATACATAGCAAATATTTCAAAAGGAATCGATGATATTCATATTCATTGTGATGTAATCAGTGGAGTAGAGTACAACGATTTCACGAGTGATATTCTTTATTTGTTTACACCGTCTCATCCACCTGAAAGTTTGATAAAAATTGAAGAGATATATCCCATATTTGCAGACATTAATAGAAATCATTATATTTATAGAATTCGGATGTGGATAACTGATCAAAATGATAATTTAATTGATCTTAATAAACAGAGAGTTGTTTTTCGTTTAATTTTAGACTAAATAAATGAATTATAATAAACATAGACTGTTAGTTCGAAGTAAAAAATATTATGGAGGAAATATATTTATCGAAGCAACAGTTGGTAAGAAGTTATTAAAAATAATAGGCAGCCAAGCAAAATCTATGGTTGAGGATAAGACAAAGCAGTTTGTTAAAAATAAACTAGAGTATTTTATCTAAAAAATCTCCGTCTGTAGAAAGCAGAGTAAGAAATATTATAACTAAGCAAAGATTATATGGAACAGGATTCAAGAAATTTTTATACTATTAAATGGAAAAGCTTTGGGATTTAACTCTTCCTAATTATTACAACAATGAAATCGAAAATTTTGAGTACAAACAGCATAGAGAAGACAAAGTTACCGTCGATGAAAAGGAATCAGCGAAATATGAATTTAATATTAAAGATGTAAATGATATGATTTTATATTCTAGTGGTTATATCTGTCTAGAACTGAAAATTAAGAAACAGGATTCGATTGGAAGTGATAACGTAACCTTGGTAAATACTGGAAATTTGTTTTCGAGATCTGAATTACACATTGGTAAGACACTAATTGAAGAAATTGAATTACCCTCATTAGTTCATCACATTAGCGGTCTTATAAACTTTACAAAACATTATTCTACTTCCAAAGCAACCAATATGCTGTTTTTCATTGACACCTCATAATCTCCAGATAAGTAAATTTTAATATTTAATGGACCCTATGATCAATCTCTTGGAACTGAAGAAAAAATGGAGACCTTTTTAAAAGGATTAAAGAAAAATGCAAATTATAACGAAGGATTTACAGAAAGATGGATATTAACCAAAAACAGTAACAAGATCAAACTGTGGATACCAATTAAACAGATGTTTGGATTTTTCAACGACTTTAGGAAAATAATATCAAACATTGATGTTAGATTTGTGTTCTGGAGAAATTCAAATAATGATATGATCTATACCGACGTTGACAATCCGAATTATAAAGTTATAATATCTGATATTTCACTTTGGTTACCACATATTAAGCTATATCCAGAACCACAAGTTAATTTTAATAGTGTATCTCTAAATCCCTCATCAGATATAGAAATTAATTGGTGTTCTGTTAGATTAATTAAAAGTAACGTTCAAAATGGTTCTAGCGGAACAATAATTGTAAATACAACCACAGATGAAATCAGAAATATTTTTGTAATCCCACAATATCAAGAAAAGGAAAATAATCAGAATCAAAATAATATGATATTCGATAACTTAGATATGATGAGATGTTGGTTAAGAATTAATAATGATAAATATCCAACAGAAGATTATAATGTTAGCTTTAAACCTGGAGAATTAGATTATTCAAGATATTATTCTGATTTCTTAGCGGCAGGATTAAATACCAATAACACAGAGTCTGGTTGTTTAGTAAGTTATACAAACTATGGAAGACTGTATCCAATAATTCATTTCGATGTTTCTAATCATCCCTCTTATAATAATGTTGATAATTTGAAAGTTGAATTCTTTTGTCAATTGAGAGAAATACCTGCTAATCTGTATAGATTTTATTTCGTTTTAGTTGAAAAAAGAGAAGGAATTATGAATATGTACAATAAGACTTTTAAAACCATTAAAACTTTGAAGAAATTAAATGGAATGGTTTCCTTTTGGTCATTATTATGATGAAGTAAAAGAAGGTCCTCCTAGTAATGGTTTCAAATTAACGTATGATGGAAATAATGATATGCAAAATAAGATCTTAAAATATTGTAAACATCCAATAGATGAAAAACGATGCTGCAACCAAGGAATATATTGATAATAAATTAAAAATAATCAATGAATTAAATAAAGATTTTCAAGCTTTTGCTAAAGAAAATGCCAATAAATTAAAAATATTAAGAAGGTGGTCACATAACAGATAAAACTAATTCAGAAAAAAGTATTAATGAATTAAATTTAAACATTAATAATTTCATAACAGATACAAGTAAAAAACTTCAGACATATGGTGCTTTCAATGCAAAAAATAAAAGAATTGGAAATGATGATCCAGTGGAAGACTATAATGTTGTGAATAAAAGATATTTAGAGAATGATACTTTAACAAAAAATAATGAGGATGCATTTGATGCAAAAAATAAAAAAAATCCAATTAATGACACGGATGCAGTTACAAAATCATATCTCGAAAATTATTTCAAAATTAACCATTCTTTCATCTTAAGAGGTTTTCTGTATTTACCTAAACCAGCTGAAGATAAAGAATTTTATTTAACCTTAGGCGATCTTCCTATTGATGATAGTGATATAAAAAATAATGATGGAAAATGTGTGTTAGAATCTAATGGTTTCATTAGTAAGATTTATTTTATATGTAATTTAGCAATATCTTGTTTATCTGTAAGTATATTTATCAATGGAAAATTAGCATTTTCTTTTAAAAAACAGAAAGAAGAAAGTTATATAGTCATAAATGAAACTATTCCATTCAATGTAAGAGAGATAATTACAGTTAAAACTACAGAAAAAAAATCCATCACATGAGGAAACAGATGATGTTGAGAATTTCTTACAAAACATTTTAAAATATACTATCTCAATATTTATAAATTATAATGATTAATTTTTTTCCTATATAAATGGAAACAAAGAAGAAACTAAACAATATTGGTAAACTTCAAAATATTCCAACAAAGCAATTAAACGAGTTGGAAATTGATTACGAATATTCAATTGATTATATTAAAACAATATCCAATCGCTTTGGTGATAAAAAATAGTAGTTTTTAGGGATGAAGAATTTCAAGTTTTTCTTCCTGATCGATTCAATAAAAAATTAAGGAATGAAGATTTAGATGAGATGAGTAATTTTAAATTTGTATACAGGGGTATGAGAGATTGTGGAAATAAGTATAAAGCTCATATTATTGAGTTTGTTTGATTTTTTTATATTTACTTTTTGTAATAAATCAACGAGACTTTATTAGTGTTAATTTTTGCTTAAATTTAGTGAATTTTGATTAAATTCATTTAATTTTAACACCATTGAAATCTCGTTGATTTTGATTTTTTTTATATTTTCTTTTTTGTAATAAATCACTGAATTTGATTAAATTCATTTTAATTTAAACACCATTAAAATCTCTTTGATTCCTACTTTTTTGATTTTGATTAAATTTTAAGAATTATGCTTCTGATTTGATTAAATTCATTTAATTTTTAAGACTTTAAATTTGTGGGGCAGAACTTTCATTTATATACTACTGGCGAACTAGTGGTAGATTCCGTTTCTTTCTTGTCGGTGGACATTGTAATATTTCTTTGTTTGCCAATTTTTTTTTCTGTTCCAGCGACGAGATGAGAACGGCCATCGGTCAGAGGGCAACGGATCTCCGTATTATGGACATCGCGCGCTAAATCAGCCTTCTGCTTGGTAGAAGAATCGCGCACTACGCTAGGCTGTGAGTGTTCCTTTTTTTCCTGTTTCTGATAATTTTTTTTCCGTGTTTTGTTTTTTTCTTTATGCGTGTTCGTTCCAACCGGGAGCCCGCGACCTGGACCCCGTGTCATTGCTGAGGCGACGAAATAAAGAGGAAATTGTTTTTTTGGGCCCTGTGTTTGTGTGTGTTTTTTTGGTTTTGTCTTTAACTCCGAGGTATTGAAGAACGCGTCGGTTTTGTTGTTTTTCGCGTGATATGTTGTCTCCTGCGGATCTCTTTTAGCGCTTTTCGGAAAGTTTACAATTCGGACTTCCAGTGAAAGAAAAGTCTCTTTTCCGGACGTTTTTCGTTTCCAGCGGGCGCCAATTTCCGCTTCAGCCAAGGGAAGAGTTCTTCCTGGGTCCTGTCGACATTTTTTTTAATTTTTTTTTTACTTCGGAAAACGAGGCGACGGCTCTCTTCTTTCCGACTTTCCAGAAGCATGGATTCTCGGCCTCTTCCGCCAAGAGCAATACAAGAAGAATGCATCACTTCCCCCGCTGCGTGCTACTTCTGCGCGTGCGTGGAAACTTTTGTAATTTCTTCCGTGGTTCGGCTGTGGACGGGCGGAAAGTAATTCGGCCAAAGATGGATGCAGCTTAGTTTATCATATTTATCACCAATGGATTCCTTATAAGGAACCGAATCCAAAAATATGTAATTATCACTATATATATCAATATTATAATTAACACAAGAAAACTTTAACTTCTGGTTGAATTTCTAGCGATTTCTATGAATAAAGCTCAATGACCATCTCTACGGTAACAGAAAAAGATGAAAAGTTGAAATAGAGCTGGAAACGAGAATGACCATAATTCAAATTCTATTCGTACAATTTACACAAAATTTCGCAGGAACATTACTTAAAGGATGGTAAAATAACTGATGTAAAAATTGTAGGAATAGGTGCAGCTGGAAGCACAAAAACTGAATTAAATTGCCGACCGGAAATGACAAAAATTGCCAATAACTTATTAAATACAGAACCCAGGACCACGAATTTTGGTGTCCAGCACTGTATTAATATGGGCAACAATGCCGTATCGAATTCCGGTTTACTGGTTACTGCAATTCCGGATAACCGAAAAATGCCGTTTTTGGCGATTAATTTAGAAATTGTTAAAGTTAAAATGTCCTCAATTGAATTACAAAAATTAAAATGTCTTAGTTGTCCTGTTGACGATCCCTCTACCTTGTGATGCATAAACAGATGAAAAAAAAAAAAAAAAAGGTCACTTCAAATTTCTGCCTATGCTCTGAATGTCAAAGTGAAGAAATTCAACCAAGCGCTGGTAAACGGCGGGAGTAACTATAACTCTCTTAAGATAGCCAAATGCCTCGTCATCTAATTAGTGATGCGCATGAATGGATTAACGAGATTCCCACTGTCCCTATCTACTGGGGCCGAGACCCTATGCGATTTTGAGCGACTTGTGTGTATTTAAGCGATACTGTGAGTTTAATACTCGTGTTGCATTCTAGTGTCACCGACACTTACTTTCTTGTTAGTCGTACTCACGCTATCTTGTCTCCCGCTGCTCACCTACTCGTGGTGGCCCTGTTTCCCCTTCTTGGGGGTGCTAAGAGCAGCGTTACAAAGGCAGTTTTCACTGCCATTTTATCTACTTTCCCTGTTACTTCCTTTACTCTTCCTCTTCCTCTGCCTATACTACCTTTTGGCTATGTGTGGGGATGAGGAACCAGTCCCCGAGGGCAAAGACCCTCCGGAGGATGGACTGGTTAAGCTCAACACCATTCGTGTTGCACTTGAAAAGTATATGGAGTCCAACCCGAACTCCAAGTTTGGCACAAAAATACATTCTGGTGCTGTGCTGGATTTTTTCGATGAGGCCATCAAGGTCTTCCAGGACACTTATAAACCCAAGAACCACTTACTTACCGAAATATCCAATAAGATGGATCGTCTTCTAGAGGATAGTATTAAAAGGCGGGACATGCCGACCTACGCCACCATGCTTGCCAAACCGAAAGTGGCCTCACCCCCGGTCCCCAAACAGGGGGTGGCTATTCTGGTCGAAAGTAAGGATGGCAAAGAAGAAGCCGAGAGCATTAAACGAAGGCTAAAAGAGAATCTTGATCCCAGAGCCCTGAAAATTGGGATCACTAAAGTTAGAAAGATCCGTAACAAAACGGTTCTCCTGGAAATTGGGCATAGTGACTGTGCTAAAGATACTATAATAAATGAAATCGGCAGAATTGACAACCTCTCGGCAAGGGTCCCTAAGAAGGCCCTTCCGAAGGTAGCCATCTATAATGTTCCCTCTGCCCTCAGCAGAGAGGACGTTGTTGACGCAATCTTTGATCAAAATGAAGGAATAAGGTCCCAATATAATGAGGAAAAGGTGGTGTTCAAACAAGAAATTGTAATAAAATTTAAGTGGGGCAAAAAACCCGATGTAAATCATTGGGTAGCCGAGGTAACACCAAAACTTAAGAGAATAATGGTAAAGCAGAAGAAAGTGAATATAGACTGGGTTAGATGCAGCGTGGAGGAGCACTATAATATTGTCCAGTGCTACCGCTGCTGTAAATACGGGCACTTTGTGAAGGAGTGCAAAAGTGAGCGGGCCTTCTGCAATCACTGTGGAGGGGACCATCGCTACTCCGATTGCAAAAATAAAGGGACGGCCCCAAGCTGTATAAATTGCATTAAACTAAAAGCTCCTAATTTTGCCCATAAGGCTAACAGCAGTACCTGTGCCGAGAGAATAAAGATAGTAAGAAATATCATCTCCAAAACCCAGCATGAATAACGACATTACGATCGCTGACTCTTACAGCCACAAACCTAATCTTAACAGCATCAATATTATCCAAGTAAATCTTGGCAGGGGCATCGCGGCGGTGTCGCAGCTTGTTGCCGATACCGTCAGCGGGACCGATGTTCTTCTTATTCAAGAGCCTTATATCTGTGGGGGTGTTCCATATGGCTGGCCCCTACGGATGAAGCAACTATTCAATAACAGTGGCGGCAATCCCTGGTCTATGATCGGGATCCTTAACGATAACCTGAATTGTCTTTACCTAAATAACTACAGCGACGATTTCCAAACGTACGCTGAGATTAATAGCAATAAGAGGCCCTGGGTGATTGGTAGCATCTATGTACCCATGGAGGCGGATATGGAAGAGGCCCTCCTCAAGCTAGAAGTACTCTTGGCTGCTTACTCGTCTACGCACAATATTCTCATTGGTGGGGACGTTAATGCGCACTCTTACCTGTGGTATGAGGACACCACCGATGACAGGGGCGAACTGCTCGAAAATTTCATAAATGAGAAGAACTTGTTCCTTCTTAACGAACCTGGTAACCTCCCCACATTCGAGTCCAGCAATGGGTCCTCGAACGTGGACCTTACGTTGTGTAATCATCTGGCTCTAAGGAGTATACAGGGCTGGGAGGTGCTAGACACCCCCTCCCTCTCTGACCACAGGTATATCAGCATGGCTATTACCGAGGTCCAGGTGGCCCAAGATATTGGGAAGTTCAACATTCAAAAAGCTAACTGGGACAAGATTATTAGTGATTTGGCCCCTTACACCCATAACGAGGTGGAGGGCTATACTCAGGCCTCTATGTGGTTGGACAGCTTTGTCAGGACTCTGACGGCGACGACCCAGACAAATATCCCCACTTATGGTGCCAGGACTAAGGTGGTTAAATGGTGGAATAAGAAGTTACAACAGCACAAGAACAAGATGGTGGCCAAAAGACGCAGGTATCAAAAATGTAGTGACCAAGCCCAGCGCGAGATATGGCGCAATGGTTACCTGGATGAACAAAGGGCTTACAAAGAGCATATTAAAAGGGCTAAGCGGGAGAGCTGGCAGCTCTTCTGCACTAGGTGCTCGGCCAATCCGTGGGGCATTCTGTACAAGTTGGGCACTGGTAGGCTCAAGAACAAGTTTCAACTTGTTAACTTCTCGAAGAACGATGGGAGTTACACCCCCACCACTAATGACTGTCTAAATACCCTCTTGGATGAGTTCTTTGCTAAGGACGACCATTCCAGGGATGGCCCACGGCACCTTCAGGTGCGTAACAGCCTTAATTACGTTTCTCCTGGGGACAACCATCCTGCCTTTACGGCTGGGGAGATTGACTGGGCCCTGGGAAGGTTCCCCAAAGGGAGGGCCCCCGGCCACGACCGGATCACTGTCGAGCTGATCCAAGCTTTGCACTCCAGGCTCCCTGGTCTTTTGCTTAATATCTGTAACTGCTGTCTCATGAACGGGGTCTTTCCGACCCAATGGAAAATAGCAAAAGTTATACCGATATATAAAGGTGATAATAAGCCCACCGATAAAGTCAAAAGTTACAGACCGATTTGCCTCCTCCCCATAATGGGCAAACTGCTTGACAAGCTGATTACGAGAAGGATAACAGACTGGCTAAACGACAGCAAGCCGCTAAACAGCCGGCAGTACGGTTTCAGAGCTGACTACTGCGCAGAAGACGCCATCTGCAGGGTGGTCAACGAGCTCTCCCAAAATTACTGTAATAATGCTTGGACCATGGCTGTCAGTCTTGATATCCAGGGGGCTTTCGACCATGCCTGGTGGCCTGCCCTCCTCTACAATTTGGAAAGAAGACACTGCCCAAATAACATCTATCGGTTAATTCTGGATTATTTTACCAACAGGAAGGCATTCATTAACTATGGGAACGCCACGGCAAGCAAGGAGATCACGGCGGGCTGCCCACAGGGCTCCTGCTCGGGTCCATTGTTCTGGAGTATTATTTTGGATGACTTGTTAAATCAAAGTTTCCTAGAAGACGTACACACCACCGCTTATGCGGATGACATTCTGCTCATTGTTACGGCAAACAGCAGGAGAGAAATTGAAAGAAAATTGAATAGGTTACTCAAGAAAATACACGATTGGGGACAAGATAATAAACTCAATTTCAACCCAGTCAAGACGACTGGGCTGATTCTCACCAGGCATAATGTGGACAGTAGGCATCCGGCCATTCGGATGAATAACCTCCCAATCCAGGTCAGCAACACCATTCGCTACCTGGGTGTCATTATTGACAATAAGCTGTGCTGGCAACATCATGTTGAACACCTTAGAGACAAAGTGGGTAACCTTTTTGCCTGGTGTGCCAAAGTGGCTAAAAGGGACTGGGGCCTCTCTGGTGAGTCCCTCAAGCTCATTTACACCGGCGCCGTGCTGCCTATGGTTACTTATGGGGCGGCGGCCTGGGGCCATGTAGCCCAGCACGCCCATATTCAGAGGAAGTTACTCTCCCTTCAAAGGAAGGTCCTCCTGCGGATCACGTGGGCCTACAGGACCATCTCCAATGACGCACTACATGTGCTGGCGGGAGTGTTACCACTTGATCTGGCCATTAGCCAAAGTAAAGACTTAAAGGGCATACGTATGAATGTTATTTCTGCCTACCTCCCTTTTGTTGCCAACTCGATGGAGGACCGTGTTCTGGCGGCGGAGGGTCTGCACATCAAAGATATTCCCTCTATTGTGACACACAACCACAGTTCTATTAACCGGATGAACGTCTATACAGACGGCTCCAGGAGTCACGAGGGGGTGGGTGCCGCCTTCGTTTACTTCTGTAATAACAAGGAGCTATACTACCAGAAGTGGAGGTTGGGCGGGAATTGCAGTAACTATCAAGCTGAACTCCTAGCGATTCAGAAAGCTCTCGGCTGGGTTAGCAGAACCCACAGTGGTTGTGAGGTATATATTAATACCGACTGCCAATCTGCCTTATACGCCATGCAGGACCGTAACAACAGGGACCCTCTGGTCCAAAGCATCTGGAAAGAACTCTTAACTGCTGAAAAGAAGAATCGGATCAGGTTCTGCTGGGTCAAGGCCCATATTGGGACCCCCGGCAACGAGAGGGCGGACGGTCTGGCAAAGGAGGCTTGCGTGCAGGACACTGTCGCAGCCTATGCCAAGACCCCGCGTAATAACATCAAGCACAGGACCAAAGAACACTTTCTTGATGTCTGGCAGGAGCGCTGGCGCCACGCCCCTCGTGGTCGCGGCCTCTATGCCTTCTTCCCTGTTCTGAAGGAACGGCTGTCACTCAAACACCTTGTAGTCGATCATTACCTGTCGGCGTTCCTGAGTCATCACGGCAATTTCAATATGTACCTACATCGGTTTGGGCACTCTTTGGATGATCTGTGCAGCATCTGCTCGGTGCCCGAGGATCCTGACCATATCCTCTTCGACTGTGTTCGGCACGAGCAAGAAAGGTTGGAGCTCAAGTTAATCGGTGAAGCAGAGGGCCTGACTTGGCCATTTCCGAAACCAGTACTTCTCTCTATCAAAAACTTATATGACATTCTTAGTAAAATTATCAAGAATTGTAACAGCATTAAACTGAAGAACAGCTACAATTGTGTGTAAGTGTGGTACACTATGACTTCATTGTTGTAAAACTCCGGAACTGCGGAGTTCTATTATCTTTCATTGTATATAGTACTGATGTCGCGTTAATATTCTACTATGTAGTTTTTTATATTGTATCTAACTTTTGTTTTATTTGATTGTATAACACACTCTACGAAGCTTACGCGGTGTAGAGTTTACTAAAAGGGAACGGTCAACTGGAGAGGGCGGTAAAGCCCCCACCAGAAGACACAAGTTCCGACAAAATGAAATGAATGAAATGAAATGTCCCTATCTACTACTGAGTGGACTGCTCCAACTGACGTTGGGAAGTGATTACATCGTGCTCGTAGATTTTTCGTGTTTTCGACAGGAAAAAGGTTTTTGAGTGCGGTTTTTTGTTGAGTGCTGGTTAGTACTAGTTGCTGTGATCATTTTAACACCTTTTTTGAATCAAAGGACCAGATATTTACGAAAATATGAACGTTTAAAGTTTTGAAATATTCGGACCGATTTTCCGGACTTCTGAGTCATGTTATCCGGAATTGGAAGACGGTGGTAAATTTGGAGACTATATGTGAGTATACCCACCAATTTTGACAATTGTAGGTGCGATAGTTTTTGAATTATTGACCTTATAACTTTGGACTTCGACGGCCCGCATCGGGCTTCCCGGGTTCCATCCGATAAAATCTCTGACGGCAAATGAAAGTGGGCCTCCCAATCTACCATCTGTGAAGTTCTGGTGGATCTGCTGTGAATGGTTCCTGAGATATACCAACTTTAAATTTTCAACTTTTTCCTCACTGGCAAAGGTGAATGACCTCAGAACTCCAACGGCTTTCGTAACGGCTAATAGCGATTGCAGTGAAGTGTAAACAACTACTGACGTCATCGTTAAAAGAAGAATTCATCTAGACTTTATTAATTATAAGATAGTTTAAAATTAATTTAAGTTTGTTAATTAGATTGTAAGTAGTTATTCTCTATCTTTTCTCTCTGAGTTGTTGAGTGTAACTTGACAGCGCAGAATTGTCGGTACGAACGTTACCTTCTGTACAGCACATTTCTTCAGCTTGGGGAATAGGTACATACAGGGCAATTGGTCTGTTTTTTCTTTGTGTACTGGCTAAAGATAAAGCATTTTAAATGGATAAATTTTTAGAAGATTCTTCCGGAATTGTAGAGGAAACTAAGAACTACATTGATGATAATCCGGATGGAAGGATGTCCACCAAGGCACACAGAAAATATATATTGGAACAAATGAACAAGATAATTACATTAGCACAAATGACTCTAGTGGGGATACCTTACAATACATCTATTGAGGAAAAACTTTCTTCAATGATGAACAAAGAGGATCTAACTAAAGAATTAAAACAACTAGAAACTAAAACCCTGCAGACAATAGAAGATATGAAACAGGAAATGCTTGATATAAAGAGAACAATTCATAGAGAACTTGATGACACAGAGAAAAGCGAAATGCTCAAACATGAAATTAAAGAAGCAATAAAAATGAATAATGAAGATATCAGCACAACTGTCTCTGCTATCAAAGAAAAGATAGACTCTTATGGAAAAAGGATGGACATAGGAACACCTGCTGTCCCGCTTTATAGTACAATAGTTAAATCAGGACATATTAAAACGCAACATAATACATTAAAGCCTAATACCCTACGAGAAACCCTACTGGTCTACAGTAAAAACAGAGAGGAGGGTAACAGCGAGAGAGTCAAAACAATTATGCAACAGAAGATTAAGCCATCAAACTTGAATATCAGGGTTGAGAGACTTCGAAAAATTGGAGGAGGTGGTGTGGCAGTTGAGATGAGCGAAAGAGGCAATGCTCAGAAACTGCAAAGATGTATTGAAGAAAACATTCCGGAACTCACTGCACACGCCCCAAAAAAGCGGTGGCCTCATATAGTGCTGCATTCTATTCACAGGGATATAGCAAAAGAAGAACTTTCTCAGGAAATATACATACAGAATAAAACAATACAGGAAAAATACACTCAGGAAGAGTTTAACAGGCACTTTAAAATAAAATTCCAACTGGGTAAAAGAGCTGCAACCTATTCAAACTGGACAGCTGAGGTGTCGCCTGACCTAAGAGTGGAACTGATGCAACTGGCAAAAATAACTTTGAACTGGTCGCGTTGCAGGATCTCGGATTTCTTTCCGGTTCTGCAGTGCTTTAAGTGCTGTGCATATGGACATACAGCCAAGGAGTGTTTACAAAATGAATACACATGTAGCCAATGTATGGGAGATCACCCATACCGTGACTGTCCTAGATTGAAGGAAGATCCTAGATGTTGTAATTGCAAAGCAGACAGGGCAAAAGAATATCTACATAATGCACGTGACACTAAATGCCCAATCTACCTAAGAATCAAAAACAGTATTCAACTCAAAACCGACTATGGACAGGACTCTTAATTGGAAAATCAGAATTCTTCAAAGTAATATTCAAAGAAGCATAGCTGGTGCTTCTCTTCTCAGCAAGCAACTTTATAATCACGATATAGTGTTAGTGCAAGAGCCATACTGCAGGGACAGGGTCCCTGCTTGCCTGCCTACTTTTTGTCCTGTCATCCGGGGTACAAGTGACTACCCATGGGCAGTAACCTTGGTACCGAATACAAATCTCCCTATCCTTCAACACTCTAAGTATAGCAATGACTGGATTATTGTTACAGAGGTGTCAGTTAATGACGAAAGAGTGATCATCATCAATATATACTTCCCAGGAGACATGAATGACAATTACCTTCTGGACAACTTACAGAATATCACGAACTCTTTCCATGATTGTCATATAATAGTTGCTGGTGACATGAATGCGCATTCCCCTGCGTGGGGGGGTGAGCAGTTGGATGAAAGAGGAGGCAAAATTGAAGAATTCATACATGAAAATGACATGCTAATTTTGAATAATCCCCTCTCCCCTCCGACCTTTAGCTCGGCGAGAGGGGACTCCTGGATAGATGTGGCCTTTTGTAATTCAAGTTTCTATACAAAAGTTGCTAATTGGAGAGTTATACCAGATGAATCGCTTAGCGATCATGCGTATATAGCTTTTGAAATCACCACTGACAGACGGGAAAAAATGATATGGACTCCAAGACTAAAATATGTAATCAGTACTGCAAAATGGAATGAGATGAAACATTACTAGGATGACAACTTATTAAACATTGATACTAGCGATTCAGAAAATGCTATACTTCAAATTGAAAATAACGTTGACATAATTAGCAAGGCTTGTGATATTTACATCTCAAAAAAGATAATGGATAAACGGAAGGTACCATGGTGGTCTGCGGAGCTAAGCAACTTAAGAAGTAAAACTAGAAAACTAAGAAAAATTTACCAAAGATGCCGAGACAACAACACAAGACTTCAACATAAAGAGGAATACTTAACCTGTCAGAAAATATATAAACAGAAAATAAAAACAGAAAAGATACGCAGTTGGCAGGAATTTTGTACAAGGGCCTCAGCAAACCCCTGGGGGTTTATTACCAAAATGTGTTGTGGTAAGTTACGTAAAACCAAGATACTGACAGACATTCAAGAAACCACACAGACACCAACTATGGTACAGGCATTGATATCTCAACTTAATGGTTTTTGTCCAGATGACAACCCTACACATGATAANAGCGCTGGCGCCACGCCCCTCGTGGTCGCGGCCTCTATGCCTTCTTCCCTGTTCTGAAGGAACGGCTGTCACTCAAACACCTTGTAGTCGATCATTACCTGTCGGCGTTCCTGAGTCATCACGGCAATTTCAATATGTACCTACATCGGTTCGGGCACTCTTCGGATGAACTGTGCAGCATCTGCTCGGTGCCCGAGGATCCAGACCATATCCTCTTCGACTGTGTTCGGCACGAGCAAGAAAGGTTGGAGCTCAAGTTAATCGGTGAAGCAGAGGGCCTGACTTGGCCATTTCCGAAACCAGCACTTCTCTCTAACAAAAACTTATATGACATTCTTAGTAAAATTATCAAGAACTGTAACAGCATTAAACTGAAGAACAGCTACAATTGTGTGTAAGTGTGGTACACTATGACTTCATTGTTGTAAAACTCCGGAACTGCGGAGTTCTATTATCTTTCATTGTATATAGTACTGATGTCGCGTTAATATTCTACCATGTAGTTTTATATTGTATCTAACTTTTGTTTTATTTGATTGTATAA
This sequence comes from Centruroides sculpturatus, assembly GCF_000671375.1. Taxonomy (NCBI): domain Eukaryota; kingdom Metazoa; phylum Arthropoda; class Arachnida; order Scorpiones; family Buthidae; genus Centruroides; species Centruroides sculpturatus. Next base: position 12,386 of record NW_019386492.1, on the reverse strand, counting down.
CACACTCTACGAAGCTTATGCGGTGTAGAGTTTACTAAAAGGGAACGGTCAACTGGAGAGGGCGGTAAAGCCCCCACCAGAAGACACAAGTTCCGACAAAATGAATGAATGAATGAATGTCCCTATCTACTGGGGCCGAGTCCCTAAGCGTTTTAGTGTGTGCGATTTCGAAGCTAGTTCTCTCGATTCTCGATCGTTATCTCAGTGTGTTGACACTGCGTTCTATTCTGTTTCTTCGCACAAACGCAATCTCTGACTCATATCTGCTTGCCTACACGTGGCGGCCCTGTTGCCCTGTCTCTGGGGTGCTGAAAGCAGTTTTCAAAAGGTAGTTTTCACTGCCATTTCCTTATCTTCCTTCCCCCGGTGCGATTAGCATGGAGGAAGAATCCCTCCAGGAGTCCCCAGTCAGGGACCCCAAGGAGGTTGGGTTGGACAAACTAAAGTCCATCAAACTCGAAGCCGAAAAATACATGGAGGAGAACCCAAACTCCAAATTCGGCACAAAAATACACGCCAAAATGGTCATGGATTTCTTTGACCAGATGATAGGCGTATATGCGGACACCTTCCAGACGAAGGATGACCAGCTACAGACCATCACAAGAAAAATAGACATGCTTCTTGATAACTCGACCAAGAAACCTGCCAATACGACTCTTTCGTACGCAGATAAAGTCAAGGTTGGCCCTACCCCCCACCATTGCTCCAGTACTGTTGTAATAATAGAAAGCACAGACCACAACGAAGATGCTGAGACAATAAAAACAAGAATAAAATCTAAACTCGACCCCCGGCAACTAAAACTAGGGGTTAAACAAGTTAGAAAGATACGCAACAGAGGGCTACTGGTTGAATTGGAGGGAAAGGATAAAGGGGAACACCTGATAAATGAAATAAACAATATGGGAAACCTAACGGCACGTCTGCCGAAAAAGATTCTCCCAAAGGTGACTATATTTAATATTCCTGCTTCCCTAAACAAGCAGGACATAATAGAGGGTCTTTTTGACCAAAACGAACCCATAACCAAGACCTACCAGAACGTAGAAGAGTTCGGTAAAAACATAAACATTAAAAGCAAATTCGGCAGAAAGCCCGAGGTGAACCACTGGATCTGCGAGGTCACGCCAGACCTACGAAAACTATTGTTAAAACTGAAAAAGGTCAACTTAGATTGGGTACGCTGCTCGGTGGAAGAATACTACAGCATTATCCAATGCTACAAATGCTGCAAATACGGTCATATAGCTAGAGAATGCTCCAGTGATCGCAACCACTGTAACCACTGTGGGGGCGATCATAGATATTCGGAGTGCAAAAACAAAAATACCGCCCCTAACTGCATTAACTGTATAAGGAACAAATCGAACTCCTTCGCCCATAGAGCAAACCACCCCACCTGTGCCGAAAGACAGAAAATAATAAGAGCCATAACATCAAGAACTGATTATGGATAAGGAAAATCCAAATCATGCTGTCAGATGTAATACCGAAAAGCAACATATCATCACAATAGCACAGGCTAACCTTGGACGTGGAATTTGCGCCGTCTCCCAGATGGTGGCATGGGGAAGTAAGCATGCAGACATCCTACTGCTGCAAGAACCTTATCATAGGGGCGGCACTCCATTTGGCTGGCCGATCAGTACCAACAAACTCTATCACTGTGATGGTGAACAACCCTGGTCAATGATCTGTATTACCAATACACAGATACCATGTATATTGCTAACCAGATATTCCAATAATTATCAGACATTTATCGAAATTGAATGCAAAAGCGAGCGATGGATTATAGGCAGTGTCTATATGCCCATGGACTCGGATATCGAGGACTCTCTAACCAACCTAGAGAGCATTGTAGATAACTATAAGTCAACCCACAAACTGCTAATAGCGGGGGACTTCAATGCCCACTCCTACCTCTGGTATGAGGACACCACCGACGACAGGGGCGAGGCACTCGAGGACTTTATACATGGAAAAGATCTATACTTACTGAATGAACCAGGCAACTTACCCACCTTTGAGACAGCAAATGGCTCGTCTAATGTTGACCTCACACTTTGTAATCATCTGGCACTTAATTTTGTTAAAGGATGGGAAGTTCTCCCAGAACCCACCCTATCTGACCACCGTTATATCCACTATACGCTCGCAGATCTCCAACCAGCACAAGACATCAACAAATTCAACATCAACAGAGCTAACTGGGACCACATCATAAACAGCATGAAGAAAGAAAACTACAACATCGACACAGAAAATATCAGACTAAGTGCGGAACATGCCATTAATAACATCATTCAAACCCTAAACCATAGTATTGATTCGGGTATTCCCCGCTACCAGCCACGTGACCGCGTGGTGAAGTGGTGGTGTGCGGAACTCCAGGCACACAAAAGCAAGGTCACCGCTAAACGCCGGAGATTCCAGCACTGCGCCGACCCAGTAAGGAGGGAACGACTGAAGACCGATTACCTTCAAGAACAGCTAAAATACAAGACACACATTAAGGAGTGCAAACAAAAGAGCTGGAGGAAGTTCTGCACTAACTGCAACAGCGACCCATGGGGCCTGTTGTATAAGCTGGGTACTAATAAGATAAAGAGCAAAATCCAGTTACTCGACTTTCAGCAAGCTGACGGCACTCACGTGCAAAGCGTCAACGACTGTTTAACTTTATTACTGAATAGCTTTTTCAAATACGACAACCTAAACGAGGATAGCCTGAACCAAAGGCATATCCGCAACAACCTAAAATTCTTTACGACGAGCCCGGACTGCCCGGCCTTCACCCAGGCAGAGCTCAACTGGGCTATGCATAAATTTAAAAACGGTAAGGCCCCTGGACTCGATGGTATTACCATTGAGATCCTCAAGGCCATCCACCAAAGGCTACCCACACTCCTACTTGGCATCTATAACTGCTGCCTGAGGAACGCCATCTTCCCGAGCGCCTGGAAAAAGGCCAATGTCATCCCAATATATAAGGGAAACAACAAGCCAAAGAACGTAGTCAAGAGCTATCGACCCATCTGTCTCCTCCCCGTAATGGGGAAGGTACTCGACAGACTGGTAACCCAACGGCTAACTGAATGGCTACGAGCCACTCGTCCTCTCCATCCCAGCCAATACGGCTTCCGGGAGGGAGTAGGCGCCGAAGACGCTATCCATAAAGTGATAAATGAGATAAAAGACTCGAGGAACAACCACTCATGGACGGCATTAATCAGCCTTGACATACAAGGGGCCTTCGATAACACCTGGTGGCCCCTGATCTTTTCTACGTTAGAGAAACTCAACTGCCCTAATAACCTATACAGGATCATCTGTGACTATTTTACCAACAGAACAGCTACCATATCATACGGAGGATGCTGTGTAACTAAGCGGGTCACCATGGGCTGCCCACAGGGCTCATGCTCCGGCCCCCTCCTCTGGAGTCTTGTCCTGAACGGACTCCTCTGCCAAAGGTTCCTAAGAAACGACAAATTTACAGCCTATGCTGATGACCTCCTCTTGATCTGTAATGCAGACAGCAAAAACGATCTCGAGTTACAGGTAAACAACAAATTGGAAAGAATTAAAATTTGGGGAAATGATAATAAACTAACTTTCAACCCCAGCAAAACGATCTGCCTAATCTTCACTAAGTTTAAAGTTGAGAGGCGCTTACCCTCCCTCAAAATGGGTAGGGAGAGCATAACCATCGCCTCGCAAACTAGATACCTAGGAGTAGTCATCGACGATCGACTCTCCTGGGTCCCACACTTGGACCACCTCAAGGAGAAGACATGCCACCTCTTTGCCTGGTTAGCAAAAGTCGCCAGGAGGGACTGGGGCCTCTCAGGAGTGGCCCTGATGACTATATACAAAGGTGCCATCATACCGATTATTACCTACGCAGCCGCCTCATGGAGTGAGAGGACGGAGAACTGCCATTCCTACAGGAAACTACTCTCTATTCAGCGCAAGGCATTAATCAGGATGGCCGGAGCTTTCCGCACCATCTCCAACGATGCCGTCCAGGTCCTGGTGGGAGCCCTCCCCCTCGACCTGATAATACAACAAAAGTGCGCCATTTACATGGCAAAAGCAAAACAGATCGTCCCCCACTACATACATCTGGCGGGGGCGACCATTGAAAATCCGATACCAATCAGCGGCAAAATGGCCATAAAGGACATTCCGCACATACAGGTCTCTGACTATGACCCCAAGAGGCAAAAACGTATATACACGGACGGGTCAAAGACTGAGGATGGCACGGGAGCCGCCTTTGTGTATTACCACATGCAGAGGCAAACCTACAGTCAAATAAGAAAACTACACCGATGTTGCAGCAACTTCCAGGCTGAGTTGCTAGCTATCCAGTCTGCAGTACTCTGGGCGGTAGAGCATTGTAACAACGGCACATTCTACATCTGTACCGACAGCAGATCAGCCCTAGCGGCGCTGCAGGATGTCAATAATAGACACTGCATTGTCAACCAGACCTGGAAAATACTTGTTAATACCAAAGCACGACACCCCAATCTCGGCTTCTTCTTTTCCTGGGTGAAAGCCCACGTGGGCACGCCTGGGAACGAAGCCGCTGACAAACTCGCCAAGGAAGGCACGACCCTGCAGCTTTCCTACTCTTACGCATGTATCCCGATTTCAAGTGTGAAGCTCCTCATTAAGGAGTACTATCTTAACCTCTGGCAGGTCCGCTGGTCGTCATCCGACAAGGGCCGGGACCTAGCCGCCTTCATTCCGTCAATACACAGAAGGCTAACGAACCGCAACTTACAGGTGGACCACTACCTTACGGCCTTCATTACGGGCCACGGGTACTTTAACTCCTACCTCTATCGCTATGGACACACAACGACAGATCTCTGTGAAACCTGTGGAACCACGGAAGACGTCGACCACGTGATCTATAGCTGCATACGACTTGAAAATGAAAGACAAAACTTGAAAACCATGTGCGACCACCAAAACATCCAGTGGCCAGCGCCGAAGCACAAGATCATTGAAGACGCCGAAGTCTACCCTTACTTCATCAGACTAATGAACTCATACTATAAGCTAAAAAAGATTAAATAGATGTAATTCAGCTATGTCAACAACACGCGTATAATATTATAGTAAGAAACATCGCTCCCACGGAGCAACCTATGTCGCGCAATCTTTAATGTAATATACTGATTTTTATACTAATGTTAATTATCTCTATGTTGTAACACCCCCGTAAAGCTATGCGAAACGGGGTTCATTAAAACGGAACTGTCATACGGCAAGGCTATGTAGCCCGAGCCAAAAGACGAAGTTCCAACAAATTGAAAATTGAAATTGAAAAAAAATTGTCCCTATCTACTACTACAGTTTGGAATTGCTGGATAAGATAGGCTGCTATATTTTGTGCTCCCGAATTATGTTGTGTTTTTTGCGGAAATAAGTGTTTGTCATAAGAATTTTTTGTTATTTTGTGTATCAGAATGAAGGCTACACTGGAATACGTCAAGTAGGAGGTTTTACTTTGACCCATTTTTAAATTATAACTAAAAAACTGTACTTTTCCGATTATCCGGACATTACTTTATCGGTTTACCGTAATTTTTTGGGATCCGTGTTGGGATCACCATAGTACTCTGGACACCAAAAATTGGCGTCTTGTGCCTATTATTTACTGAAATACCGGTACGACTTCCGGTCGGCAATCGAATTCAAGTTTTGGGCTTCCGGTTGGTCCAATCGATATAAGACCTGGGTAGTTCTTTTAGTAGACTATAAGTAAACTTTTCGTAAATTTTTGTGAAAATCGGATAGATAGATTTTAAATAATGGCAATTCTTAAATCAAGTTCGAAATTCAACATTTCAATTTATGCCGTTGCCATGGCAGAGGTCAATGACCTTTACGGATATTAAGTTAGTTTATCTGCTATAACTTTGTTGTTTATAACTTTATATAGTATAAGTTATATATTTTTGGAATTGGGACATTACAAGGAATACAAATATTCTGATTATAATAAAATTGGATAAGTATATAACTAGTATATTTTTATTTATTTGGTTATTTGCATGGTATCTTGCATTAAATGTAATTTTACTATGACAACTGAAAGTTTTCCAATTCATACTGCGCGTCAGGCAGCTAATGAAGTAATCTTAGAGCTAAAAGATTACATAGCTGAAAATTCACAATGTAAATTCTCTACTGCAAGACATGCAGACTTCATATTTGACTGCATCAATAGAGTTATAAAAATTTATGAAGATAACAGCATACATACTATGCTTCAAGAAATTAATAATAAAATAGAAACGCTTGGTGCCAATGCTAATAGAGAGAAAACAATTAGCACTACTTATAGCTCAGTACTAAAAACGGGAAAACCTACACCTGCAAATGATAATATTCATGATAAGCACTCCAAAGATGTACTATTGGTTTATAATAAGGAAGATAATAATAATAGTGAAAACACGAAGAAGATCATACAGCAATGTATAAATCCTACTACATTAGGTATAGGTGCTGAGCGAATACGGCGCATAGGAGGTGGAGGTATAGCAATACATCTTAACAGCAAACATGATCTTGACAAACTGGAGAACTGCGTACAAGAAAAAATACCTGGATTTATAACCAGAAAACCTAAAAAGAGAAATCCTCATGTAATTATTTACTCCGTTCCAGCGCAAATAAGTCGGGAAGAGCTAACAGAACACATATATGAACAAAATTATGCTATACATGAAAATATCACATACTCGGAATTCAAAGAACAATTTAAATTAAAATTTAGTATGGGACGAATGGATGCGCTATTCATAAATTGGGCTGTGGAGGTATCGCCACTATTAAGGAAATACCTGTTGTCAGTAGGAAAGATAAATCTGCAATGGTCGAGGTGCAGAGTCCAAGACTTTTGCCCAGTCTTACAATGCTTTCGCTGCTGCAAATTCGGTCACTCAACAAAATATTGTGAGCAAGCAATACCGACATGCAGCCAATGTACTGCTGAACATACGTATAAACAATGCCCAAACAAACATAATGAACCTAAGTGTATTAATTGCTGTCATAATAAACTCAACAATACAAACCATAACGCAAGAGATAGTTGCTGTCCTGTTTTCAATCGTATTAAAAACACCATTATCGAACGAACAGAATATGGCATATAACGATAATAATAATATAAATTTTCTGCAAATAAATCTAGGGAGAGGTACATCAGCAACTTCTCTGCTTGCGTCTATCTGTCATAAATATGACATAATCTTAATACAAGAGCCATATTGTGTACATAATAACCCGGCGTGTTTACCTACACGTTACTCGATACTTACGGGTACCAGCGAATATCCATGGGCTATTAATGTTATAACTAGTAANCGAAATTCAACATTTCAATTTATGCCGTTGCCATGGCAGAGGTCAATGACCTTTACGGATATTAAGTTAGTTTATCTGCTATAACTTTGTTGTTTATAACTTTATATAGTATAAGTTATATATTTTTGGAATTGGGACATTACAAGGAATACAAATATAAGTGATACCATCAGATGGAGCAACGATATCTACAAGCACCATCTAAACCCACATGGACATCCACCACGTCGGCAGCCTACCCTACCACCAGGTAACCATTGATTGTCGGTACTTGGCCCAGAGCCCATGTACACACCTGTCTATGTATCTACGCGTAGCTGGCAGACGAGCCCATGTACTTTCACACTTACTGTATTGTTTTGGCAGGCATACGTGCCCATGTAACGCGAACTCTATCCTTGTTGTTTCCCGCGTGGCTGGCATAAGTGCCCATGTCCGCGTTACACATATCCTCTTGTATATATTTGGCTGGCATACGTGCCCATGTTCGCGTGCACATTACTCTCATACTTGGCAATATGTAAGCCCATGTCGCGCTTACACTTTAGATTATCATGCCTCACTTTTTCCTTGATGTAAATACTTGAATTATAAAATAAAGGCTTTTCAATTCTGATTATAATAAAATTGGATAAGTATATAACTAGTATATTTTTATTTATTTGGTTATTTGCATGGTATCTTGCATTAAATGTAATTTTACTATGACAACTGAAAGTTTTCCAATTCATACTGCGCGTCAGGCAGCTAATGAAGTAATCTTAGAGCTAAAAGATTACATAGCTGAAAATTCACAATGTAAATTCTCTACTGCAAGACATGCAGACTTCATATTTGACTGCATCAATAGAGTTATAAAAATTTATGAAGATAACAGCATACATACTATGCTTCAAGAAATTAATAATAAAATAGAAACGCTTGGTGCCAATGCTAATAGAGAGAAAACAATTAGCACTACTTATAGCTCAGTACTAAAAACGGGAAAACCTACACCTGCAAATGATAATATTCATGATAAGCACTCCAAAGATGTACTATTGGTTTATAATAAGGAAGATAATAATAATAGTGAAAACACGAAGAAGATCATACAGCAATGTATAAATCCTACTACATTAGGTATAGGTGCTGAGCGAATACGGCGCATAGGAGGTGGAGGTATAGCAATACATCTTAACAGCAAACATGATCTTGACAAACTGGAGAACTGCGTACAAGAAAAAATACCTGGATTTATAACCAGAAAACCTAAAAAGAGAAATCCTCATGTAATTATTTACTCCGTTCCAGCGCAAATAAGTCGGGAAGAGCTAACAGAACACATATATGAACAAAATTATGCTATACATGAAAATATCACATACTCGGAATTCAAAGAACAATTTAAATTAAAATTTAGTATGGGACGAATGGATGCGCTATTCATAAATTGGGCTGTGGAGGTATCGCCACTATTAAGGAAATACCTGTTGTCAGTAGGAAAGATAAATCTGCAATNTACATCAGTCCCGGTCAGACGCATGTCGGACAAGCATCGAAGCAGCTTCACCTCCACCACCTGTTGACATCTCTGCGCGACCACGACGACGCATTCCGATCCGCCCGAGGAAGAAGCAAGCCCCAAGGTGCCCCCCGCCTGAATCTCCGAGAAGCAATACATCCATTACCTCATCGTCTGCCTCTACACCTCCCACGTCCAGACCCAGACCACGTCGAAGAAGGGTAGCAACAACAACACAGCCACCCGGTGATCAACCCCGGCAACCCGTGGTAACCTACGCAACTGTAGCAGCATCCCCTATACCTGGGACCAACATGGCCAACAGTAGCAACGTCAACCCACCGACCGCTACCACTGTCGATCAGGCCACCCAGCAGCAGCCTGCTCCACCACCTAGTCCTGTGGCTACACTGGCCTCCCAGGTAGGTGCCCACTCAACTCCCATAGTATCTCCTAACCCACAGACTCTGTGCTCTCCCGACCCCGAACCGGAAACCAACGTTCCTGCGTGTACATTCGAACAACAGAACGCCGATGTCCCCCCAACTTGGATCCAAGCCTGGATGTCACGGTTCAACTCTGTCCTGGATGAGGACATGATGGAGTGCGTACTCAAGGACTTCATGACTCTTGTACACCAAATTTGCGACATCCGTGAACCGCAACAACAGCGTCAACGACCCCACCATAGCAACAACGCACCACACCGGCCTCCTGACCTGAGCCCTGGAGAACTACAACGCCTCTACAGGACCAACCGAAAGCGAGCGTTTGATAGGGTAATAGGTGGTCCCCCCCGCTACTGTAATGTTGACGCCGCCACCATCGGCAACCACTTTAAGGTAATGTACGAGCGCCACACACCTGTTGCCACCTCTCCTGTACCTGCCTGCCCCAGTGCCCCTCCAGGTACCACCAATCCATTTGAGGATCTTTTCACACCACAGGAGGTCTCCAACCGCATCGCCAAGGGCCACAACACTGCACCAGGACCTGACAAAATCAGGTATCTTCACTGGAAGCGTGTGGACCCTAAAGGCCTGATCATCTCTGCAATATTTAACGCCGTCTCCAGAACTGGCTACGTTCCGGCTACCTGGAAGACATCGACGACGGTCCTTATACATAAGAAAGGGGACACTACCAACCTCAAGAACTGGCGACCGATCTGCCTCTCAAATACATTAGGTAAGTTATATACCGCTTGCCTTGCAGATCGTCTCCTCTGGTGGTGTAACGTCAATAGCCGCCTCTCCCTCTCCCAGAAGGGTTTCTTGAACTTTCAAGGGTGCCTTGAGCATAATTTTATGCTCCAAACCGCCATTCAGGATGCCAGGCGCACGAGAAAAGAATGCTACATAGCATGGCTTGATATCGCAAACGCCTTTGGTAACATCCCGCACCAGACCCTCTGGGAGTCCCTCAGGTGGCACGGGCTCCATCAGGATGCTATCGATGTGATAAGACAACTTTACGACGGCGCCTCTACACGTGTGCGAACCAATACTGGCTACACCGACCGGATAAGCATGGACTCTGGAGTCAAGCAGGGCTGTCCAATCAGCCCACTCCTATTCATCCTCGCCATGGAACCGGCTCTCCGGCGTATCCAGGACCTAAACAAGGGCTACACCCTCCACGACCGATCCATCGATGTCCTAGCGTACGCGGACGACATCGCCCTGGTCAGCAACTCCGCAGAGGGACTACAGGAACAACTCAATTCTATAGCTGAATGGACTGACTGGGCAGGGATTTCGTTCAACACATCCAAGTGCGGCACACTCGCCGTCATAGGTAAGTCGCACGCAGCAGGAACTAACATCTTTTCTCTTAAGCAGCAAGACCTACCAGTACTCGGCGATAAGGACGCCTACCGCCATCTCGGCGTTCCTACAGGCTTCTCACGATGCGACACGGAGGTCAGCACCACCGATGGAGTACTACAAGCAATAGAGAAGTTGAACGCATCCAGGTTGGCCCCGTGGCAAAAGGTGGACGCCCTTAATACCTTTGTAATGCCGCGACTTTCATTCTGTCTAACCAACGGTACCACACCAAAGAGAATCTTAGACAAAATTGACCGAGCGCTGAAGCAAGCTGTCAAAAAGTGGATGGGCCTCCCCCAGCGGGCGAGCCCTGAGGTATTATATCTTCCCTACAGCCAAGGGGGCAGTAACATCACCCCCACCAGTCAGCTCGCGGACATCTCGCAAATCTGCCACGCTACGTACCTGTTCCAGTCAAGAGACCCCAACGTCACAGCTATAGCTATGGGTGCCCTAGAAAGTGTGGTAAGAAAACGCATCGGCAGACCCACCACCCCCGACGACCTATGTCGATATCTCGACGGGTCTATGTGCGATGAATTCGGCCTGCCCAGTAAGGATATAACTTCCACCTGGACGCGACTACGGATGGCCAGCAGACGCTTAAAAAAGCAGCTCAACATCTCCTGGACATTAAGTGCAGACAACTTACCCGTCATCTCTGCAGCGGATAGTATAATCCCCCCCAACGAGTGCCAGCGGGTCCTGTGCAGCCTCTTGAGAATCCATCACCTCCGAAAATTATCGGCTAAGCCAGATCAAGGTAAGGCCTTTCAGGTGACTGCAGCCAGCGAAGTGAGCAATCACTTCATTAGAAATGGTAATTTCACACGCTTCACAGACTGGTTCTTTGTACACCGGGCAAGACTGAGCGTGGTGGCCCTCCGAGGCCATAAACGCTTCGGTAGTGACTCCAAACGCTGCAGAAAGTGCGGCTACATCAAGGAAACCCTTGCCCATGTATTATGCCACTGTCCGCCGAACTTCCATCTCATAACGCGGCGGCATAACGCAATACTACAGCGATTAGTCAATGCATACCAGCCGAAGGACTCGACAGTCTACGTGAACCAACGCATCCCTGGCTTCGAAGAGAACTGTAGACCAGACCTTGTGATTCTTCATGAGCCATCGAAAACAGCGACCATTATAGATGTCACAGTCCCGTTCGAGAATGGCCCCACAGCCTTTCAAGCTGCCCGCAACGAAAAGGTAACTAAATACAATAATCTAGTTCAACACTTCCGACAGCAGGGTTATAATACCCACATCAGCGCGTTCATCGTGGGAGCACTAGGGGGCTATGACCACTGCAATGAGGAGACTCTCCAGCGCCTGAAGATCAGCAGGAGATACTCAAAATTAATGAAGCAGCTGATGGTCAGCGACACGATCCGCTGGAGCAACGCAATCTACCGACGCCACATTGGACTGCAGACAACACTTGTCTAATTATCCCATACGATCATCTCTTCGACAACTCAACTTTTTGTACGCGCTGGCTGGCTTTGTGCCCTTGTCCCGCGTTTGTCTTACCTCCTGGCCACAAATATGTGTGCCCTTTGTATACTTACGGCTGGCATCAGTGCCCATGTCCGCGTATCTTGTACCATAATACTGTATATACTCTGGCTGGCTAAGCGCCCATGTTCGCG
>NW_019386491.1:0-51894 GCF_000671375.1 Centruroides sculpturatus | reverse complement strand
GTTTCTTTATAGACAATACTCAACTGCTAATTGATTGGAGGAATTTTTTATTTCCATTATTACAAGAAAATAATATTCGTCATTTAAGAAATTATATTGACTGGGATATCATCAGTCAACGAAACGATTTATCTCTCTCTCACATTCATTTCTGAATGCACTGATAAGTTAAATTGGGAAATCCTATTTTATTATACATTTCTGCTAGTAAGTGGAGTAATAATTTCTGTTGATTGTAAACAATCAACAGACATTATTACTCCACTTACTAGCAGAAATGTGCCATGTTTTAGATAAAGTGAATGAGAAAACTGGAAAAGCTTAAATATAATAAACTAATTTAATCTATTAATGTAAAAACAAAAACTTTCAAAAATAATTTTGTTTTGGTGTTATATTATTTTATACAATTGTCGTGTATTAATTTTCTCGGATATTAAAACATTTAATAATTAATACACAAACTCTGGCTTATGTTAAAATAACATTAATTTAATTTAAATTCTTAATTACAAAATTAGTTTTATGATCAGCATGCATCAAATCACTACTACTGCTATTAATGACACAAAGTAATTGATGACACAATGAAACGTTCAGAAAGTCAGCAATCACTATTGGTTGCCTTTTGTTGTACATCTGCGAACAAACACTTCTCAGCAAGTTAGTGTTTTAAAACACAGATAGGATATCAAAGAAATGTTATTGTCACGTTAGCAATTTTCTTTATCTGCTCAATTTCTAAATTTCTTGCCCAAATTTCAGATTATTTGTGGTACCAGATAATATATAAGCTTCGACTATGTATAAGTGATCTGCAGAGGAATTCTGGTACTCTTTTTCCACAGACTATGGTTTATTTTTTATAATAAATTANGTGTATTAATTTTCTCGGATATTAAAACATTTAATAATTAATACACAAACTCTGGCTTATGTTAAAATAACATTAATTTAATTTAAATTCTTAATTACAAAATTAGTTTTATGATCAGCATGCATCAAATCACTACTACTGCTATTAATGACACAAAGTAATTGATGACACAATGAAACGTTCAGAAAGTCAGCAATCACTATTGGTTGCCTTTTGTTGTACATCTGCGAACAAACACTTCTCAGCAAGTTAGTGTTTTAAAACACAGATAGGATATCAAAGAAATGTTATTGTCACGTTAGCAATTTTCTTTATCTGCTCAATTTCTAAATTTCTTGCCCAAATTTCAGATTATTTGTGGTACCAGATAATATATAAGCTTCGACTATGTATAAGTGATCTGCAGAGGAATTCTGGTACTCTTTTTCCACAGACTATGGTTTATTTTTTATAATAAATTAGCTAGTTATTATCATCATCATTGTAGATACAGTAATAAGATTGATATTACTGTGTAACTTTCTCAGATTAAAATAAAGTATATTGTAATAATATTAATATTTATAGGAATTTGTCATATTAAAATATTCTTTAATGAAATTATATTATTTTTAACATATTTTCTTTCTACAGCTAAACATAATAATTCGTACGAATGGAAAGTAGCTGCGCTAAAGGTAAAATCTACAATGTAAAATTTAAAATTCAGTTATAAGTGTTTACAAATTCTCCGTTTTTTTACAAGAATCCAAATTTTATAACTTTTGACGCAACTCAGACTAAAATGATAGGAGGATATCATTTTCGTGTCTTCAAAGCTCTCCAAGAAAAACTGAAATTTCGGTATTTTGAAAATTATTTCGAAAATTCTATTTATGATTTAATTCTACGAAACTGTAAAAAGTAGGATAATATACATAATTTATTTCAAAAACAATAAACAATTCGGTTAAGTTTATTTTGTTTGTTTAATTATAAATAGTCGATTAATTTGTGTAAACAATTTATAAATATTTTCAGCACATCTGTGCAATAACTGTTATAAATTTCTATTATATTATAAACCATAAAATTTAAACAGAATTCTAATACGAAAAATTGTTATGTATAATTATATTCACATATAAATGGAGCTTAATGTTCACTCTTTGATTTATAAACAGTAACACAATAAAACATATGTTGTAGCCTTATTGATCTAATAGTTCTAAAGAGTAAACAATAAGTTCTGTATAAATCGTAAAAAACGAATAATTTATGTATATGAAATTGCCTATGGAAAGGAATTAATGTTTCTATAAATAGGATGACAGATGATGTTAATTATAAATTTTTTTAACGTATCACTTGTACCATGTAATATAAAATTTGAGTATTTCCAAAATGTTCTATATATTCTAAATTACTATTAATGTTGTATTAAAATTTTCTACATTATTGTCAATGACATTGTCCTGCACTTTTTATAATATAATCAGTCTCAAAGTCCTGCTTTAATAAAACTTTTATAGGATAAAGATTAATATTGTATAATTTCTGTAAAAATTTCTCCCCACAAAGCGAATGATGAATATACGAATTAAAAAATATCTCTTATCAAAAATTTTTGTAAATTAATTCAGTTTCCGTTGTACACAATCTAAACACGTCATCGAAATATATACTTAAGAAAAGAAATAAGCCAAACAACCATATCTTTACATAATGTTGCTTACTATTTAATTCTTTTCTTTATTCAAACTGGTCATGATACTTTTTAAGAGTATTTCAAAGCTTTTCTTCAACTAGTCTGTTATTCCCCACCATATAACGTACAGAGACCTATCGCAATAAAAGAGTATATTACACATGTTACTCATTAAGAACTTTTCTTCCATAATTTCATATGATATATTAACAAAAGCTTAGAGTAAATTTACATTATTCAGATAAAGTGGATTTTTCAGTAGCAAAAATACAGAATTACAGAATTTAGTATTTATACTAAAAGAATTTTTAAACGTTTACATTTCTATATTTCATATTAGAGTGAATTTAAGAATTTTTCCTCCATTTATCTTTAACTAAAATTTAATTTTTTGTGCAAAATTAGTTATTCCATAGCTAAGCCAATAGATGAATACTTTGGAACATTAAGCAAGAATGGAACATGGACTGAAATGACTGGTAAAATTGTAAGACAAGTAAGTAATTTCTTTTTAAACACCTACGCTTATTTATTATATTAGTGTTTGTTGTTTTATTCGATTTTTTTCTTGTTTATACTGTATTCTGTATAAGTTGTGTATGAACAGATAAAGTAACCATACATAAATGATTCGAAATATTTTGTTTCATTCTGCTAATAAAAATAACACTTATGCAGTGAATCCGTAAAATCATAAAAGACATTGATATGTCAGAAGAGTATACAGGTACTTAAATGAAACTATTTATTTTGTAATAAAGTAAAGCGAAAAGTTTTTCAAACCAGCATTTATCTATTGCTTTATCACATGATGACATAGATCTGTTAGGAATTACATTTACAGTAATCCAGTACATCAGATAAAACTGCAAACATATCTACCGATTATATTTATTGTTGTACTTCATTTAATTGATAACAAGTAATGTTTTTAAGACAAATAATTAATAATATACATTTACAGTACATTTATTCTCTATTGATCGTTGCAATTTCAAACGTTTTTGTTTAAAAATTATCATCGATTGAGGCTTTATGGAGCTGCAATGTGTGCAGAAACGTGTATCTGTAAAGCTCCTTCGAAAAAAGTTTTAAAACTTTATAATAATTAGGAAACTATTATTTCATGAAATTGTTCTTTCACTTTTTTAAATAATAAAGTAATATATATGTTTGTGCGAGTGAATTCAAGCATTCAACTTTTTCATAAAGAAAATACGTTGATTTTTATATCACCAAATAATATCACTTTTAAGATTAAATTTTTCATCAAAAGTCACGTTTTAGTTACTGAAATAAAACAATAATTTCTTTCTAATTATAAGGAAGTGGACATGGGAATAATTCCGATGTTTATTAAATTCGGTTTATATTCAATGGTGGAGTTTTCTGAAACAATTGGATTACGATCTGCGATTTTTGTTGTCAAAGCTCCACAGAAGTTTTCTAATTGGAGTTCTATTGTTGCTCCATTTACATTTACGGTAAGGAATTGTTATTTCACTTATAACATTTTCAACATAATTGACATAATTCAAATTTTTAGATGTGGATCTCTGTGTTCGTAACCACAATTGTTTTCGGACTGGCATTGCACAAAGTATTAAAACGTGACTTTTTATTACAAAATATTAAAGTATTTTGGCCAAGAAGTAAGGTTTTCTGGAATTTATTTTGTACCTTCGTATATCAAGGTAAGATTATTTATTTTTGTACAATTTATAATAGATCGTTTTCATATATTAAACTTTGTATATGCAGGAATAAATTTAGGTTTTATAAGAAGGTTTTCATCGAGATTTATGATAGGAATATGGTGGATATCTACCGTTGTTTTAGTATCTAGTTACAGTGGAACTTTAATGTCCTTCATGACGTATCCTGTTACTGAAACAGTTCCGAAAACTTTTGATGAATTAGCAAATTCTGTCCTCATGGGAAAATATTCTTGTGGAATACCCTCTAAAGGTGAAATATGGCGAAGAATTTCTGTAAGTTAAGCAATTATGTAAAATTAATATATTTTAGTCAAAAACTTAACATGTCGAATAATTTTAGAATTCCAAATTAAAAACTGCTAAAATAATAACAGATCATATAACAGAAAACAACAACTTTATTAAGTTATCAGAAGGAATAGAAAGAGTGCAGAAAGAGCGATTTGCTTTAATATACGGTGAACATGTGATAAAAAAGTATATCCGGAAAGAAGATTTCAATAAATTTGTCTTTTCGAATGACAAATTTGACACATATATAGAAGCTTATGCAATGAAAAAAAAAATTTCCATTTTTAAATCAAATAAACAAAATGTAAGTATCACTTTCAGGTAGATCATTTTTAAGTTTTTACATTAATTTCTAAAACGATACAATTAAAAAACCTTAATTTTCAGAATACGTCGTTTATTTGATTCTGGATTTATCGATAAAATCGATCATGCTGAAGATTCTGAAACAATCGATGCTTCAGAATTCCACGAATTATCTGTGGACGAAGTCATCAGCCCTATTTTATTACTTATATTAGGCTACATTTTGTCTCTTTTCTGCTTAATTGTTGAAAGAATTTATATTAAATTATTCTGTTTTTAATGCTTTATATTTTATTTACTTTATTAGTAATTCACTTTAGTAATAAAGTGTCAACTAAAGTTTCGTATTTATAATAAAATAATCTTTAGAATAAAAGTCAAATAATTCCATTTTAATTATCGTATGCTCTAATGTAGATATCTCACTGTAGTTTAGAAAACTATTATATAAACTTCTCAAAAATTTTTTGTATATAAAAAAATTTTAAATTAATATCAAAATGCACATGTGTGTAATTTCAAGTTAATTTTTACCCATATTAATGGATATTATTCACACGCATAATACATATTTTATGTGCATAAAATATTAATAAATGTACACGTGCAAATGTTACTTGTATTCTCCATAAGCTCTCAAAAACAATTGTAAATTTTGTTACTAATTATTCAGTATTATAAATAAATAAGCATAAAGTATAATGAAATTTATTGTGTCATAATAAATACTGCTATTTAATACATTTTTTCTATGCTACGATTTATATAAATAATAAAATGTGTTAATTGTTAGATAATAGGGGTTACAGTAAAAAATAAGCTATGGTAAACTCGTTTATTTTCTAGTATAAAAAATATTTTTTTTATTTAAATTATTCAGATTGCATTGTCAATATGTTTACATTTATTAATGAATACATTAAGATATAAAAATATTTTTCGAGAATTGAAAAAACAAAATTCATTTTTACCTTTTTTTTGTGTTATATGTTTAACAAGGAAAAGTATCGAGTTTTTTTTCAAACCTGTTTTGAAAACCCTTGAATTCAAAAAGTTAAGAGAACGGATAAACGTTCTGTGTATGACTGTGTTGGATCCTATTTTTTAATATCTAAGGATAAGTACAAATTATAAAACGAAATATATTATAGTAACTTGTATATAAGAGGCATTGTCCATATAAAATTTTAGTGGTTGATCAACTAGTAAAAAAAATAGAAAAATATCACGTGTCATACTTAAAGTACAATCAATTTTAAGTAATAAAGATTATAGTTGTAATTTAACCATCTAATAATTTCTGTAAAAGTTTTCTCACCCCTCAAAATTGAATATATGTAATTTTATTAGATTAATTTATTTCAATAATAATAAGAGTAATAATAATAATAATAAAAGTAATTAATAATTAATAATTTAATTAATTATTAGAAGTTTTTCACTAATATTACGTAACAGATAGCGACAGAAACACTTTTGACTGCTGTTGTGTGAAAACTGAAATAACTTGTTTGCTGATATTTGATTTTGTTCTTCTCGATGGGTGTTAAACATGCATGGCCTTCTGGCCGACGTCATTTTTTTAAACAATAAAAACAGTAAATTGACACGATCAACTTTACTAAATATAATATATATATATGTAAAGCTTTTTTTCCTAGTTTTTCAATCCTGACATTAAACTTCAGATCTCGTATTGTGTGTTCGAAGCTTTTGTTCACTGATTAAAGTATTTTAATTATCTTTGTTTTTTTGTTCGAAATGTGTTCTTTTGTTTCAGTCGTCATACAGGTTTTTGGGCATTGAGCCGTGTTTCTGGTTTAGATGGTTTACCTTTACCTTTACATACATCAATATTAGATTGCGACATTAAATCAAGCGAAGACTATGTTATCTTGGAACGTATTACGGAAAGTTTTAAAAGATATTTGATGAAAATTCTTCATCTTCTTTTATAATTTACGTGAATAATTTGGAATGAAAGAAGATCGTGTTATTCCGATTTAGGAAATTTGCCGGTTATCAAGTCAGTGCTGATTGGATGGTTACTGGCAAATTTATCACACAGAAATACACAGTATAGCACAAAAACTGTACAGCACTATACGATTTACACTATACAAACCTGGGTATGATTTATTAACACAAAAAAGCCCGAAAAAATAAATAGTTGTTCTGATTGCGACAGTGTATTTATATTGAATATATAAGTTATATTTCATAATTGAGATTTATAACACTTAAAAAAAATAGTGTTTTAAATATTTTGGAAGTTTTGTATTACTGCATATACTTATTTTAAATGAAATAGTGCTATAATGTTTAATTACGGTGTTCTCATTACTGGCACTAGATGTCGATGCTAAATAAGTAGTAGACTGTTTAGAAGCAAAAAGTTAAATAAGTCGTTAAAAATGCGCAAAATCGCTTTTTATTTACTGTTCGTACGTTGTTGCACCAGTTGTGAAAAGGGTAGACAGATAATATTACCGAGAGATAACGAACGATCAAATTCAGTGAAAGGAACACATCGAATTGAAAATTAACTGCGAACGAACACAACAATAAAGAGTACCACATTATCAAGTGCAGAATTATAAAGATTCTACTGTATTATTCAAATCTATGAAAAGGGAAAACTAATAAATATATTTGTAACTGAGAGCTATAAATTTGAAATTATTGGCATTATCGCAGATTCTGCAGTTGATAGTAAATTCACTGTTAAACCTTAACACTTACACAATGAACATTTCGTAGAAACTTTATTGACCATTTTAAATTCCGCATTTTTATTTTTATTACTTTATTAAAGTATAAAGTAAAATAATGAAATATCTAAATTAGATTTTGAAAAATTTATAAATTATGCTAGTGTTGATGTTTCCTATTGTGACAACTGGGGATTCCAAGATTACTCTTATTTTAAATACAAAATGGTAAATAATTAAGAAAATTCGTTAAAATATTTTTGTCAGTGCTGACACTAATCAGTATAAACTAGTCACGTTCTAACGTGCAATTAAATTAATTTAACTTATTTTTCGAGTAGCTGAAAATATAATAATAACTTGACCGCAATTATAACAGGGTTTATTAAATAAAACACTATTATGTAGAATACGTGGTTTGTGGGTCGATATTAGAGTTATGCATGAATAAAATAAGAAAATCGAAACGTTAGAGATATATCTGTTTATTTATTAAAACATAAGGATAATTATTATATACAAATAAATAAGTATGCTAAATAAGAACAAAATAAATAGTATCCTTATAAATACAAAAAAGAAAACTTTTAATGTAACCTTTAAACTAGAGTGGAAAGAGAATTTACATAAAAATACTATCGCATTACATAACGTTCGCGTGAAGAGTTGAGAGTTTTAGGGTACACATAGAGGTTGGGGAACTAGAAAACGTATGACTAAAGAATTTGGAACTCAACAAGAACACCAAAACAGAGGAAGTTTTTTATTAAAAAGTATATAATTTTTAAATAAAGTTTCATTTGATATATTATTAAAACATTATTTTAACAAAATTGTTAAAATATTTTCCTTAACTTAAACTATATTTGAAATACTGAGAGTAATTTTAGTGTCATATCCCATGCAATTTGGTAGCTGTAAGCATATTTACTTTAGTAAAGCATAGATAATGTTCTGTTTAACAGTGTATAATATTTTTAGATTTCACACAAATGCTTTATTTGCGTCAAATTGAATATAATTTGATACCAAAAATACACATATTATATTTCAACTCGCTATAATTTTTTCTCCTGTTTCACTGATTGCAATCAATATTGTTTGCAAATAAGGAAAACATATGGCTTTTTTAAGTGAAGTCATTAGAAATTTCGTACTACTGCGAGAACATTTGTTAACAGACCCAGGTTACCCCTTACTGCGAAAGTAAATAAACGTAATTGTTTTCTAACTCTATTTCAAACACTTTTTGGTGAGTTGTAAATCGAACAATTGGCAAAGTTTTATTTTCATTTTACTCAGGAAAATGTTGTTTTTAAAATTTAACAGATAGTTTTGTTAAATCTTTAAATATTAATTTAATTTTTAATTTTTAATGTGATATAGTCGTGTGTTATGCTTAACTCGATCACTTAACATAAAAATTGACATCGCTAAAAATTTTACATAAACCATCAAAATTTTTTGCCGATAATTTAAATATAAATTTTTCCTTGCAAAAAATGAAGGAATAAAAAACATGATCGCTGGACCATCAAAAATTCAGAAATTTACGACATGATGTCGAATGCGTAAATTCTTTTATTTATAACTAAAAGAATTTTCGAAATTTCATCAAAAAATGCATTTGCAACAATGCCTAAATGAAATTTTTATGCAAGTAACGCAAATTGTACAATTAGCGCAATTTCTATTATTGTAAGTAATTTTCAATATTTTTGTCACTCATTTCTCGCGTACTACAACGCGATTTCTCGCAGAGTATAATGCGACCTCGCTGAGTGTAATAAGGAAATGCAATTTCTCGACTCAAAATCGCGCTAGAATCGATCTTTTTCTTGAAATAAAAAATAATTGGGAAAGAAGAATTGATAACAGAAAAAATGCGCGCAATGGTCGTGATCAACAATAGCGATTATCTCGAGCATGTTTTTTCTGTTGAATTTTTTCGAAAATTTTCTGATAAATGCTGGTAAAAACTGCCAACAGACGCCTGGTGATCGAGTAAGGGCTAGTAGTGTTCAGTATGGTTAAGATATATCTATGGTCACTGGCAGAATCTATGTCGGTAGTATAACAATTGTGGAATCTATGGTGATGTGGCTATTTCCTAATGTTATGTTTATCCAACGTTTCCCTGTTATACAGGAATAGTTTGGAAGGGTGCTGGTGTTCAAGTGAGTAAGGTTGTGTTGGACCATGGTTGCGTTAACTATGTTACTCCAAGGTTTATCTCTTGGACTATGCCAGGCCGCATAGTCGTCATCGAAGTCACTTCCTATTAGGATAGGTTTATGTTTGTGTGAGTTCAGGAGGTGATAGATGTATTTAGTGGCCGTGTCAATGTTAGTGGAATGTAAAATATAGACAGAACATATGTACAGGTGAGTGTTACTGTCTGTAACACAGATGGTGGTAATGTATTCTGTGGAGTGTTGAGATACATAACACGCGGTAATGTTTTTGTTCTTGATGATATTAACCTTGATGCAATAGCCAAAATTCTGAAATAGATAACATTTCAGTCACTGAATCTGACAATTATGTTGGAAACAGTGTACGCTTATTACATCATGATGATGTCTGTATTGCCCATAATAGAATTGTGAATGAAAATGGAGCAGCCAGCATTGCATTTCTGTGCATTTTTCTTTGAGCTTATAGCTGCTTGTTTTTGTATTGTGTACGAATGTATTACTTATATGACCCTAATGGCAGCTTGTATTTTCATGTGTTTGGTTATGGTTCACTGTATAGAAAATGCATTCTGCGCAGTCTTACGTTCGCTCTGTTCGGGTAGGGTGTTATTGGTCTTTGCACAATGAACGTAGCATGGTTCCTTACTGTGAATGAAAAAAACCTTGTAGCTGTAGTTGCCAATGCAGTGACTACAGTGTTATTTTTTGTAGATTTTTTAGTTTGATGGTTGTAGCCACAGCATTTGTATCAGCATTTGAGAGGAATGTAGTCATCTACAAGTAACGTTTCCCATTGCACAGTAACATACTGCTGTTTAACTTAATTAACGTCTTCCTGATACTAAAAGTTACTTGAAAAACACCGCGTAATCTGGAAGTGTATGACGTGTTGAGGTTTATTTTGGTTAAAAAACAGCAAGAGACTTGAAATTTCTGGAGTGTGTGTGTAGTATTTATTGCTGTTTTTTGAATATGGAGTTCCTCTATGAAGGTGCTGGTGACTGTGTCACGTGGAGCATTTAAGAGAATAACCTTAGTATCTAATTTCTGTTCTATCTGTTAATATTCTTACTAAGTTTATGGCAACCACCATTTTGTCGCTGTCATCCTTTGTCTTTAACTAAATGCAAACTTTATCATTTCTAATTTTCCTGAGTGCTTTAACAATTCCCTGACTAGGTTTTATGTTTTTAGTCACTTATTTTGTCCTAAGTGATATTCATTTTCTGTTTTTTTTTGGAAAAACAAGAACTGCGTGTGTGCCAGCACTGATCTCTGTATGTTTATGGACTGTTTTGTGGATAATTGGTCTTTATTGTGTTAGCTCTTGCAACAAAACCAGCATAGGAGGAGGTCAATAAACTAATCATAATAGTGTTTTTTTGCAGTGTCCAATATTTAATTGACTTTGCATTCAATGAGGTAGAAACCTTCTCGGAAACCTCCTGTTAAATATATGTCAGCTAAAAAATTTGAAAACTGCTTTGCTAACAAGAAAAGATCATTTTCAGCTTCACGAATTTTTGTTCTGTTTTCTTTCCAAACAACCAAGCTGTATTCTTGTGGACAGTTTCTCAACATATTGTTTAAAAACTCCCTAAGCTTTTTACTGACCGAAGAGATGTCCGAGCATGGATTCCAAGCCCCAGTGTTTTTATAGCTAGATGGACACGCCATCTAAAAAGATTCTTAAACTTCTTAATTACCTTAAAACTAATAACTAATAACTTAAACCGAGGAAAAGAACAAGATCACTAAAAACGAAAATACTGCATATCAGTATAACCAAAAACCCCAAAGGACTGGAAAAGAAGGGGCCTAGGAAGAGAAAACTAACAGGGAGAACAAAGCACCTACGACTGAAACGAATTTCAAACGGAAAACTAACTACAAAAAACTGAACCCACGAAAATTCCAAATACAAACGAACACTGAGAAAGCTTCGAAAATTTCTAGATAGCTGAAACTGGCCTAGTTAGGCCTAACTATGAACTTACAACCACAAAGGCTGAGGAACGACTCAAAAACCTGAAAAACCAAACGTACTTTAACGCAGCAAACATACTTCAACTGAGCTTGCCAAAACTAACCAGTAAGCCTAACAACTGATAAACGTGTAAAAATGAAAAATCTAGCGTATTGAAAACAAGGAACTTACTAAAAATCTAAGCAGTAACAGAAACACTAACTAAATTAAAAAAACCATCAGAAAAAACACACAGTAGAGCACATGAAACACAAAAGTAGATCCTATCAAAAACCTCACTAACACAGGCAAGAACCAATCAGAGGAACCTAGAAGTGCCTGTAGCGTTGCAGTTTACTTTGGTTAGAACACACCAAGAGTCTTGAAATTCCTGGAGTGGGTGTGCAGTACAGTGGTACCTCAGGTTACGAACGCCCCAGCATACGAAATTTTCAGGATACAACATGAAAATCGAACATATTTTTGCTCCACGATACGAACAAAAACTCACCATACGACGTTACATTAGTTCGCATTTTTCATTTGTTTTTCTTACTACAGTTATTTTTTTAATGTATTACTTGGCTTTAAATTGAGTATGTTTTTCGCGTTGGAACGAATTATTTGGTTTTACATGTAATCGTATGGGAAAAGATGATCCACCTTACGACATTTTCATGATACGATCTCAGTTTCGAAACGGATTAATTTCGTATCCTGAGGTACCACTGTATTTATTGCAGTGTTCTACATGTTAAGTTTCTCTATGAAGGTGCTAGTGACAGTGAAACATAACACTCAGATAACGAATGTAGAATTTTTTTGCATGCGCGTTGACATCAGACAGATGGACAAAAGTTCTAACATAAGCACTTCACCACGACAATAAAGAATTTTGTTACTAAACGAAACGTTTGCTGTAAATAATCAGACTATTATTTTGCTTTTATTAATAATTAGATATGAAGTAATTTTGGAATAAAATTACAAGTTACATTCCATCTCTTGTATCAATTAATAATTTACATAACTTTACTAAAAGTATTATAATTATTAATTTAGATAAAAGTCTCTTGATTATATTGATATTTGCGAAATTCGATAAGATAAATTTACAGCATCGATTTTAATTTATATCACGGAGGTAAACAACGGTAAAAATTAAAATGATTTAGCATTAAAATTATTCTAAGCTTTCTGGTAATGTCAGAAATCTACGAAGTATCCACTCGAATAAAAATTTTAATTTAACCTTTTGATGGTTCAAATGTTCAAAGTTTAGCATAAATGTAGTAGTAAGTAAAAGAACCATTAGCAACATCTTGAAATATGAAGTAAAAAAAAATCATGTGCTTGCGTTTTGTATGATGAACGCATTTGTATTTATTACAAGTAATGAAAAATTAGCTTTTTATCATACAAGTGGGTTGCAATTACCATATCTATTACCAATGACAGTCACTGGTACTCTTATGACTTGAATTCTTTTGAAAATTTTGTATCATTCAAAAGATTGTGTATCTCAATCCATGTTTTATCTTTATTTTAGTAATACATACTAGAAACTATCTTTATTTATCTTTTGTGTTAAAGCAAGAAATTTCTGAACAATACATAAGAATTGATAACAGCCATATATAGGCTATACTTTCATTAAATGTTGTTAGTGGTAATATCTCTCTGAGCGTAAATTAAATAACGAGAATTTGTGCAGAATATCAACATGAAAATTACGCAGCTCAATTGCATTCATACAATTTACTAGACTCGTCTCAGTTCTAACATTGTGAAATTGCGAAAAGCACCTGTCAATAATAATTTAAAATTTACTCGAACTCACAAACATATAATATCATAGATGCTAAAAGTCGTGTTTTCTGATTACATATCATAAATTTTCAATCAAAAGATATATTTCACTATTTAAAACGTCTCTAATCGTTTTACAGTACACAAAGCAGATACGAAAAAGTTCGAAATATCATTAATCTTTATTTTTCACTTTACCTTAACAACCTGAAGAGCAGTGATTGTAAAAAGAATGTAAAATGTATTTGGTCAGTTTCTTCATCTATCAAAGTAACGTGTTCGTTAATACTAATCAACTAATTTTATTTTACAGTTTTTTACTTTATAATGAGTACATCTCTAAAGCTCGGATGTGTAGATTCAACATTTCCATTGGCATCATTGCTTCTTGAGTATTTTGTTGTTGCCTTATTTATATACTGGACGAGTTTTCATATTACTGTGTTGGAAAATTTTAGTTTCTAATGAATCTAATGCCTAATTAGTCAGATTGCTACTAGTAGAAGAAATACATAATGCATACTATGAAGAGATAAATAACAAAAATAAAGATTTTTCATCACTATGTACAATACACAGTTAATATGTTATAGAAAATAAAGCAGTTTTATGTTTCCATAAAGTTAACTAATATCTCTTGTATAATATTTCTGAAGTTAAACAAATAACAGAGAGAGCAGAACCTACAATAAACAATATTAAAATACTACTTAGATCTTCCAAAGATACAGGTTGAAATTCAGAAAACTCCACAAAGCTTTTAGTTTCGGAATAATCGACTTTTTCAACGATTCCAGCTTCAAATAAACGAGTCACTCTACAGAAAAAATAATAATTAATTTCTATCGTTCGTATTTGTAAATCGTGAAAAATAACAATATCTTACATAGCGTTTATATCTTTTTTTAAGGAAAAATTTTTTCTCATAGCATAAGCATTTGTAATTGTTATCAAAGGATCATCGGATATTCGATATTTATGCATTTCTTCTATTCGGATAAACTTCTTTATTATTTTCGTGCTTGCTATAAAAGCAAAATTTTCATCGATAACGCGTTGCATCGCTCTGGATCCGGGCATAAAATTATTGTGTTTTTCTATATTATTTCTCATAATTTTATAGATGTTCGAACTTGAATTCTTAAAGTAAAAATAACGAATACAGTTATACAAGTGTATACGAAAATGCTACGGACAATGTGATTAATAAAAGCATCAAATATAATGCTCAGCCATTCTGAATAATAAAAAACAAAGTCAGACATTGTAATAAATAACACGTTTTTACCACAGTTTATCACATTAACAGATTGATATGAATTTTAGGCTGCAAAACCCTAAACGCTCATTAAGCGAATAAACGTCTGCAACGTGTTGTGGCACTTGTAAAACGTCCACAATGCGTTGTGGATGACTTAAGGTGAACAGAAGAAAAAACGAAACCTTAAAAAAGTGCAAATGTTCAGTGTGACGTAAATATGTTTTTGTTAGCCTTGTGTTAATGCACTAGATTTTTTTTCTTTTGCCGTTTGTGCACCGGGGAGATTAGAACCCGAAATTTTCTCTTTGTCAAATGAAGCATGTAAATAATAATGTATAAAGTTTTACTCGTTTGTTTGGTAAGGCATGTATCATTATGCATATGATTACTTTTAAGTATGATTAAATATTACATTAGTACTGTACATAAATACATTAAGACACTACAAAATAAAATTTATCAAAACTCATTACATTAGATCTTTTTATAAAACGAATAATACAACTTTAAATTGCTATTTTTAAGCTCTTTGTGACTTTGATCCATCAGCTGACATTGTACTTTGGCACTTGATGCAACTGACAAGCAACTTGCTATGTTTTCACGGGTATGTTTATCACACTCTATACACACTGTTTTTACT
Organism: Centruroides sculpturatus; assembly: GCF_000671375.1. Classification (NCBI taxonomy): domain Eukaryota; kingdom Metazoa; phylum Arthropoda; class Arachnida; order Scorpiones; family Buthidae; genus Centruroides; species Centruroides sculpturatus. The sequence goes on along the minus strand of NW_019386491.1, from coordinate 36,427 downwards.
TTACAATCGCTTGACCTAAGACAAAATGCACATTTTTATGCCCCATGTAGTGTGAGAGGACTGGCAGGCAATATTATTTTGATTAATTTCCTGAGTTTTCTACTTACACGTACGTTTTGCATTTTCTTCTTACATTATCATCTATAAGGTGCGTAGCCACCTTTTTCATTAAACTGCAGCGGTTTAATTATTTCAGAATATTTCGTTAGTGTAAAGGAAGGATGAAATATTCTATTTTTGAGATGATCAGAAGAGTATAGGAAACAGTCATGGGAGAATGACAGCTATTTCTTGGTGTCATACATGGCTACCATCTGCTCGACCATATCAACTTCTCTTTTAGTCATATTGTAGAAGGTAATAATTTCAGGTTTCTTTTTATGATTAGATTTTCAGTCAATTTTGTTTTCATTGTGCATGCTGCTAATAAAAACAACATTTTTTTTATATTTTATTTATTTATTTGAAAATTCTATACATAAAATTATTTTTTAGGAAGAGGGGTAACATTAATAACTTTGATCAATAAATTATATATACACCATATACATTCAATTAAGTCGTTGATAGAGAATAATCAATGAATTTTATTTGCTGGATTTTTATAAACAACATTATTAGTAAAAAAACGTTATTAGGAAGTGTTGATAGACGTAAATATTCAAAATCCTCAATGTCAGCCATTGCTTGTATCTTTATTTCATACTTGGATGATTTGCTTGGTATATATTGTTTGAAAAGACATTTATCACTGAAAGCTGTAGGCTTCTGATCATTGTAACAAACTCTGATGGGAATAATTTTTCACACAGTTGTGAACAAACAGTTGAAACAAGTCTCTAATTTGAGCAAGATTATCCACTTTTCTTTTTGCAGGGCGTGTTACATTGCTATCGAATCTTATGCAGCGTAAGAGGAAACGATAGCGTTGTAATGATATTGTGAATCTGAATACCTCTACACCTGTGCCATCGGCATGTCACAAAGCATGAAGGTTCATTGTATTGCCATATTGAATTTGTTACGGAATAATTTCTGCAGTAATTTCTGAGCATGCTCTATACATTAAATCATGAAACAACTTAAGAGGAAACTTATATTAGATGCGAAATCTATAAATAGTGCAATTGTTAAAACACTGGGATGTCGAAGATCTCTACTTCACTGTGCACAGTTAAGCAGAAAGAGTACTAGTTTATTACATCTATTCCAATATAACTCATAATTTTTCGACTTTTTGCAATTATAATACGGGCAACCAATAACAGCATATATAAAAAATTCAAATAAATAAAAAACAAAAAACACCTGTTGATGTGGAGTGTTGCCACCAGGCCGTTTTTACCAAAACAATCTTGAATTTATTCATTGTCCGGTTGAATATTTACTTGTTTTGTATTTGAAGAAATTGTGAAATTATCATATAAGAAAATAAATTTATTTTATAAATTTATGGTTAATTAAACTCTTTAACGTCACGTCCCCGCTCAAAAATATAATCATCTTATCCCTATGCTAGCAGTGACTAAAAATGTACTTTTAAAATCTTACTTGCAAATATCTCTGGTAAACACTAGGTCTGTTACAACAAAAGTCCCTAACTGGTTTAAAACTGTCATGCACATTATTCAGTTTCTGCTTGTACATTCTGCATGCCTTGTACAGTTTCAAATTCAAACAACTCGAAAGTTGAGTTGGAACAAACTTATTGTCCTAGCAGCAATTTTGAAAAGGTGGCAACGTTACTAATGTCAGAAAAAGCCTTCAATATAAATTTTTAAAGTTTTACAGAAGTCAAGTTTGTTCAATATAAGTTTAGAACAATCAGATTAATGAACTTTTTGTGCCAAAAATAATTTATGAAATTAGCATATGTCATAGATAACGATGTATATGTACCAGAGTTAAGATTGGCAGTTTATCAAGTGAGAAAAACCAAATTGTCATGGAAACAAGATAAAAATAGTATTAGAGAGCCGCATATATGTAACATATATGCGGCTCTCTGTATCTATATGTATAATATGTATTATACATATATATTACATATGTATAATAATAATAATAATAAATATTAATAATTTATACTGTTACTGTAGATAATAATTTATATTGTTAATTTAAATGTGCGAGTTACGACACACGACAGGGGGTCTGTCCGTGTAACGTTATGCCGTTTTCGGCATAACGTTACACGGACAGACGTCAGACGAACTTACACGCGTTCGATAGGTTATATATATATACATATGCTTCAAATGCTATCACTGGCAAGCGACTCATATTGATCAACGCGAGTGTGATTATATGCAAATGGAATAAAGAATGGTAGAGAGTATGATGTATTAGCCGGAGTTTGTTCAGTGGCTCTATCTCATAAACTCATAAGTTATAAGGCTGCTTGAAATAAGGTGAAATTGGAGTTTACGTCCGAAGAGCCGCAAACGTCTACGCAATGAGCCGTTCCTACAGACCCTTCTTCTAGACCAGTGGTTTCCAATTAGTGGTACGCGTACCTCTGGGGGGACGCGAAATTGCATGAAGGGGTACGCGCAGCTATCTAAAATCGTTCGATTTAAAATTTAAATGCATGAGATGAAGCAATCAAAAAAATAATGGATGGACTATCAAAAATTCGGCAATTTTCAACATGATGTCGAATGCACAAATTCGTTTATTCATAACTAAAAATATTCTCAAAATTTCATCAAAAAATGCATTTTTCACAATACCTAACTGAAATTCTTACGCAAGAAACAAAAATTGTACAATTAACACAATTTTTTTTTCGCGAAATTAATTTTGAAAATTTTTGTTGCTGCTATTTCATGCGCGTGACAACGCGACTTCTCGCAGGGTATAATGAGACTTCATTGAGTTTAATAATCAGTTGCGACATTTTGCTTCTAAATCAAGTTAGAATTTATGATGTCAGCGAAGCGGCATGAAAATATTTACTACCATTTTGCACAACATACCTGCGAGAGCAGATTTTCGGCCATGACAAACATGAAAACTAAACATCGTCACTGACTTTAACTCAAAGATGACTCGAGACTGAAGCTGACCAAAAAGCAACCAGATTTTACAAAGTTGTGCAAAGAAAATCGTGCACATTTGTCACATTAATATTAAATAATAATGAAAATAACAAAAGGTTATTAGAATTGTATTTTAAAGGTAATAAATGTAAAAAAAAACTTATTCTATTTATTACTAGCTGTCTACCCACGGCTTCGTCCGCATTATATCGAATTTTCTCGTGGGAGTAAGATATTTTCTCGTAGTAAAATGTAGCCTATGTCCATCTCCAACATGTAAGCTATCTCTGTGCAAATTTTATTAAAACCTGTTTAGCGGTTTAGACATGAAATGGTAACAAACAGAATTGCATTTGAATTTATAATCTTAGTATCGATTAATATGGATTTCTGCTATAAGGGGTACGCGAGTTTTTGCTCTTTCTTGAAGTGGTACGTAGGAAAAACTAATTGGGAACCACTGTTCTAAACCATTTATTTTTGGAAAAGTTATGCTTTAAAAAATTTCTTTATCGTAACATTATGCACCAAGTTCTAGTACACTTAAACAAAAATTACGACATGTTTCAGCTTGCCTGAGACTCCTCGATTTTTTAAACTCTAACCATCAAATTTAATAGCAGCAATTCCCCTTATATACAAGCCACCATGCCAAATTTCATTTTAATCTGTATCCCATCATGACATATTAATTGAAATATTTGCTGATGTGAAAATCTGGAAACACGAGACCATATATAAGTAAATTAGTTCATGAGAGAAACGAATTAGTAAAGTTCAAATTTTTGTGTGATTAGGTTAGAAAAAAACAATAAAATAAAGCTTTGTCTTGACTTTCTGACTCCCGTGGCGAGAATGTTACTTTCACGTGGAAAATACAGCTGGTCAGGTGACGTGGCTCTGGCTGGCTAACTGGCTATCACATCGGTAAGTTTTACATTTTAATATCTGAAGTCGAAATCTTCCGAAAAAAGGAACTACCATTTATTATTTTCGTATTCCAGACTATACATTCTAGGCGACTGAGTTTTGGTTCTAGGCTACTGGCTACCAAAAAGTACTTTTTTAAACACAAAAATGCATCTACTTATGAATTTTAAAAGTTTTTAAAAAAGAATTGGTGACATACGGACAACTTCTGATTTTCATCACACCGTCATGAGGTGGTTTTGGCTTTTTATTTATCTAGAAATGAGCGCTGGTATATGTAGATTAATAAACTTACCCGTTGTGACAATACTTTGTAAACGTTTGTAAATTTTTGTCTGATAGCAATAATTATAATTAAATATTCGAATACAAAGTCCTCTCAAGGAAAACAACCATTTATGGTGTTTACTTTTTTGTATTAGTAGATAAATTTTGTATTTTAAAAGGCCTTTTTGGTAGCCAGTAGCCTAAAATGAAATATCAGCCTTCAAGAAGGTATAGTCTGAAATATGAAAATAATAAATAACGTTCTGTTTTTGGGATGACTTTGTCTTTCGATACAGTAGACCCTCCCTATAAGAGGAGTTCCTACAATTACGACTCCTATAAGACGGCGAAAAAATTGCGACGCTATCCGTAAAAAACGGTAAAAAAAACTCCTATAATTACGTAAAACATTATCGGGCAGCCGAACTACTTTCTGCCGTCAAGCGCCACGCTACGGAGAGATTTCTATCGTCTGTACAGTATTATATATAAATTAGCTACTGTATATATAATTATATATTAACTTAATTTATTGTAACTGTATTATAATTATATATATATATTTTCTGCCGTCTAGCGCCATGCTACGGAGAGTTTAGGCGAGTAAGTTGTTTACTATCGTCTGTACAGTATGTAAATTAGGTACCCTAAGTCTAATACAGTACTGTATTTTTATACATTTCTTGTGAAAAAAAAAACAGTTCTTATTCAACGGCCATAAAAATTATTTCTATTAATTAATGACGTCTCCAAAGTTCAACGAATTTTTCGCAAAAAAATAGCATATCAGAAATCGCGGCCGCCGTTTGGTGCGCTGCTCTGCGACGAAAACAAGCTTGAGCAAAGTCGATGTCGAATGGTGCACACTTGGTAAGTAATCCTACAATTTTTTGTTTATAGCGTAGTTTATACGGATTATTTCCCCAAAAAATATACGTATTTTGAAAATGTTGAGTCGGATTAGTCTAGAATCGAATAATTTTATGGAAGAAAACCTTTTAAACAGCCGTAGTCCGTAAACTTCACACGTGTCGGGCTGTGATTGGCAAGGACTCGTAAGAAATCGATTCATAAAGAATGGAACGTATCTACCGTCTTATAGGGGGTCGACTGTTTGTTGTTGTTAAGTTCCATCGAGTCGTTGTCGACTCCTGGTGACTTCATGGACAAGTCTTCTCCATCTTGATCTTTTCCTTGTTGTTTCTCTTAGCTCCTCCAGCTTCATTTCTGTGACTTTTTCTATTTCTTCTATCCATCTTATCCGTTGCCTTCCCCTCTTCCTTCTACCTTCCATTTTTCCCAGCATAATAGTCTTCTCTATGGTAACTTCTTTACGCATCACATGTCCAAAGTAGGTCAATTTTTGTTTTAAGATTCTTGACTCTAAGGAGAAGCTTGGCTTAATTTTTTCTAAAATTGAGATATTTGTTTTCTTTTCTGTCCATAGAACTCTAAGTAATCTTCTCCATACCCATAATTCGAATGCATCTATCATTTTTCTTTCCTTTTTCCTTAGAGTCCAGCTTTCACAGCCATATAATGTTACAGGGAAAACCATTGCTTCTACAATTCTTTTCTTAGTATGAATGGAAATGTCTTTATCTTTCATTATCTTGGTGTGATTTGTTATGGCTGTTCTGCCAAGATTAATTCTCCTCCTGATTTCTCCTTCACAACTTTCATTCCTTTCTATCTTTGAGCCCAAAAGTATGTAACTTTCTACCACTTCAATTCTTTCACCATCCACAATGAAATCTTTTAACTCTTTAGTTGACATTACTTTAGTTTTCTTTACATTTAGCTTCAAACCAAATTTATCACTTTCTTCTTTTACCCTTATGATAAGTTTTTCTAAATCTGCTTTGCTTTCTGTCAAAAGGGTGGTATCATCTGCATATCTTATATTATTAATGGTTTCGCCTCCAATCTTGATACCAATGGACTCTTCATTTGTAGTAACCATTCTCATGATATATTCATTATATAAGTTAAACAGATATGGAGACAAAATGCAGCCTTGTCGCACCCCTTTCTCAATTTTAAAGCATTCAGTTTCTCCGTATAGAGTTCTTACTTTTGCTTCTTGTTCATTGTAAAGACTCATCAATAAAGATATAAGGTGTTCAGAAATTTCCATGCTCCTGAGTACTTTCCATAACTTGGAGTGATCCACACAATCGAAGGCTTTACTATAGTCTATAAAACAAAAGAAGGCGTCCTTCTGGTACTCTTTTGCCTTTTCTAGAATCCATCTGATGTTGCTAATTTGATCGCAAGTTCCTCTTCCCTTTCTAAATCCAGCCTGTTCCAGTGGCAATTCTCTTTCTAAATATGGCTCAATTCTCTTCTGTATTATTTTAAACAGAATCTTACTTGCATGGGGAATTAGTGCGATTGTTCTATAGTTGGAACATTCTCTTGCATTGCCATTTTTTGGGATTGGTATAAAAATGGATTGCTTCCACTCCTTTGGCCAAACCTTCTTTTCCCATATTTGTTGGCATAGCTTTGTTAGTATTCTAATTCCTTCCTCTCCAGCTGCTTTGAGCAGTTCCACTGGAATTCCGTCAGTTCCTGCTGCTTTCCCAATTGAAATTTGGTTGATTGCCCATTCCACTTCTTCCTTCAAAATTGATGGTTCCAAAGTAAAATGTCTTCCTTCAATTATTTCTTCTATATTATTATCTGCTTTATAAAGCTGTTCTGTATATTCTTTCCATCTTCTCTTTATTTCACTTTCTTCCATTAGATCTTTTCCATGTGTGTTCTTTAAAATACCAAGCCTAGGGGTAAATTTTCCAACGACCTCTTTAATTGTTTTGAAGAGATCCCTTGTACGTCCTTTCGCATTATTTAATTCAATTTCTTTGCATTTATTATTAAAATATTCTTCTTTATCCTTCCTAGCCTGTCTTTGGAACTCTGCAGTTAATTTTTTAATTGTTTGACGATCTCCTATAATTTTCATTTGTCTCCGAGTGTTTGCAATTTCTAAAGATTTGTGTGACAGCCAAGGCGATTTCTTATTTTCCTTCTTCTTCTTTCCTATGCATTTATCAGCAGTATGTTTAATAGTGTTTTTTAAAGACTCCCATACTTCATCAGGTTCCTTTCCTGATGTATTAATTGTTTTGAGACCTTCTTTTATTTCTGAGATGTAAGATGGGGTGATATCTGTAGCATAACATCCCATTATTTCCCTTCCTTTTTTCTTAGCTTTCAAATGGAATGATATTTTTGATATAAGGAGTTCATGATCAGTCCCACAGTCAGCACCCGGTCTGGTACATGCTGATTTGATTGCATTCCTCCATCTCTTGCTACCTATTATATAATCAATCTGATTTTTATAATTTCCATCTGGTGATGTCCATGTATATAGTCTTCGTTTATGTAATTGGAAATATGTATTTGCAATAAAGAGGTTATTTGAAATGCAGAATTCCACTAGTCGTATCCCAGCATCATTTCTTTTCCCAAGACCATATCTTCCAACATGTCCTGGAGTCTCTTCTTTTCCTACTTTTGCATTCCAGTCACCAAGAATAAAGAGTGCATCTTTTTTTGGTAAATTATTAACTGTTTCTTGAAGCTTTTCATAAAACCCTTCAATTTCTTCTTCTGTCGCTTCTGTAGTAGGAGCATAAACTTGAATGATTGACAGATTGACTGGTTTTCCCTGCATCCTCAAGACTATGATTCTGTCACTAACTGGTTTATAACCCAAAATAAAATTTACTAAATTCTTTTTTACAATTAGAGCCACTCCATTTTTTCTTAAGTTATCATGTCCAGAATAGAAGATCCTAAAGTCATTTGAATCAAAGTGTCCCATTCCTATCCATTTAAGCTCACTGACTCCTAACACTTCTATCCCTATTCTTGTCATTTCACTTTTAATTATGTCTAGTTTTCCAGCATACATGCTTCTCACATTCCATGTTGCAAATATGTGTTGTTTGAAGAAACTTGGAACTTTCTTTTCGTGTTTGACTGCATCAACGATTAAACTCCCTTTCAGCTTTGATTTAATCATGCCATTATGTTCAATCTTAGTCAGTGAAGTTCCTTGTTCATCCACAGTAGAAGTTAGAGTGCTTTCGAACCTGAAGTTCTCATCCTTCAACACTATATCTCTGTTACGTATCTACCGTCTTATAGGGGGTCGACTGTATGTAGTTATAATTATTGCTACCAGACAGAATTTACAAAAAGTTTTACACTCCCAATTAGAGGGGAATACCAGTACAAAATAAAAGAAGTAGACATGCGATTTTGGCAGACACTCCTTCCAAAGAGTGTGTACAAAGTTGTTCAACCTTCTTGTTCTAACACTATCTCTTTCCTCTGAAAATAGTTTCCAGTCTTCAGAGAAACTCCCTGCTACTACTCCAAAGCTGACTGAACTACAGCAGGACATCTGTCTACCCAACAAAAGGTATTATAGATTAATGTAAACTTTCTCTCTCATTCAGTTAGCATATAAGTACTTACAAAATTCATTCAATCATATCCCATTGGAAGTATTGTTAAAGACATATGTAGTTTTTGTTAATATGTAGCATTGTTTTGCTTTTAAACTTTTTTTGCCCTTTGGACATTAATTAAGTAGGCCTCTTTTGCAAGCCCATTATGGGTTCGGGCATGCCAGGTGGTTAGGGACAAGGCAACCCTTAAAATTTTTCTTGGCGATTATTTACTTATCCGTATTTGATCCCAGGTCTCCCAGGACAGTAGGCTGTTACATGGAGTTCTCGGTCAATTGGGTGTTGCATTATAGTATTTATAAATATGAAATCGATCATTTAGTTAAATTGTAAAACTTTTTGTTGTGTTCAAAAAGATTTCGAGGTAACTACTTCCAAGATCAGATTACACTATCAACATGTACATAACTTTACCGCTCGTTTAGCCCTCCCATTTAGATATTAGATGCCCAGTTTCAGCCATATAGATAAAATCGCGAGTTAAGATGGGTTATTTCTTAACTGGTGTCAGAAAAAAAATCGGTTTTAAGATCTTTTGATCTTAAGACATATTGTTAGTAAAGCCATCCAGTTACAAGTTAAACATGTTTAGTGGTCCAAACACTGCAAAAAGGAGTTAGAGCCATAACCTTCAACCCAAGCAGCATCTCACACCAAAACACATAGCCACGGAATTTTTTTGTCTTTTTTTGTTTGACTTTTTTGGATTCATGAATTGTCAAAACATGAATATTAACAAAGTATTTGAAAAGTCAAATTTGGCACCATTTCAATACTTTACTTTGTTACGTATAAATAATAACCAGAAACATGACAGTAAAGTTATTTTATTTTAAAAATGAAATTTCGCAGTGAAAATGTAGTTTTATTCTTAATGACGTGTCAATTTAATAAATTAATCGATTTTTCTCAGTCTGTTGCATGTTTTAATTATTATTCATAATAGCTGAGCATTACAAATTATTCATTTTTCTCATAACACATATGTAAGATATAAAGATTATAACAGTAATATTTACCTGCATTATTTGCCATAGATTGTATTTACCTAATATTCCACAATTATAGTCACCATTAGTAATTGCAACAGCTAACTCATTAATATTTCTAGGTACATCTTCTATCAGAGGAGAACACATAAAAGACATTATAGTACCGATGTAACTGGATATCAAAACTAGAGTCAATAGTAACCAGATTCCAATTAAAAATCTTGATGGGAATCTTCTTAACAGATGCAACGGAATTGCTGGAAAAACTTTACTTTATCAAATATAATCATGCAATAATTGATTTTATTTAACAAATTAACATACCTTGATATATTAAAGTGCAAAACAGATTCCAGAAGACTTGTCTTCTTGTCCAATTGACTTTTATTTTTTCAGCTCTGAAATCTTTTTCAATGACTTTGTGCAAAACGAATCCCAACATAAGCAGAATTAATACTAGAATGATCCACACCTATAGTAGTTTTTATATTTTTACTGTATTTTATCAAAAAATCTAAGATCAACATAAAATTTGCAATTTCAATCAGCAAATAATCTGATTATAGATTTCTGAAAAAAAAAAAAAAACTTGTTTTTCATTTTACAAGTTCATCAACTCTTCAACTATTGTAGAAAAACTCGTAAAATAAAAATTTTATAAAAAGTATGTGCTTGATATACGTTATATATTTAATATACTTAGATCATGCAAACATAAAATTTTTCAAAAGTTTTTTGTTTGAAAACAGTAGAATCTTCTTTGCACTTAGAAGATTTTACAATTTTAGTTTCCACACTAGCAATCAGTGTTCGAAAGTACACTTAAAAAAGCTACTAATTTTGCGGCAAATACTCTTAAATTATTTTTCGAAAATTACATGTGAATAATTAATAATTAAATAATATTTATTAAACATTATTAAAAATGATTATAATATTGATTTCAATTATAATATCGATGTTCTCTAATTAAATTAGTATGTAAAAATAATGATTGTTAATTTGCATTTTTATTACTCATCGTTAATTACATATTATCATACTAATTACTGCCTGTGAACAGCGCAGTAATTAGTTAGATTACATTTTTTGGCGTTTGTTGCTATATGTTCTTTGATATGAATTATTTAATTTACATTTCGACATTAAAGTACAGTAGAACCTCGATTATCAGACTCGATTGGGGATGAGGTTGGTCAGATAATTAAAAAGTCGGATAACCGAAAAGTATGAAAAAATCCATTATTAGTGTAGTATATTATCATATCCTGTATAATTAGTATTAGTATATTAGTATATCTGTATAAAGTTACATCGCGTTGAATTTTCCTCCATGTTAAGCCCATCAAATTTTTTTAAAAAATAATAATCGTCGCTATTGTATTGTTAAAAATTATAAAATTAAGCCTCGTTTAAATACTGGCTCCCTTTCATGATCGATCTAGTGTTGCCAGCTAAAACACGTAAAAATAATATTAAAGTAACCAAGACATAGCCAAATATTGTAGCATCAAATATTGTAGCGGACATTTCAAATTTGCCGACTAAGACGTTCGGTTAATCGGGAGTCGGATAATCGAGGCTTTACTGTACATGTTATGATAATTATTTTTTATGACTTTCTTGATGTTATCACATTTAACAAGAAGTGTGTATCATAATTTATTTTACAAATTATTTGTTACCTCTTTAGAAAATGGTTTTATGATAGAACTCCAATTCATTGTTTTTCTCGGAGACCTTGTCACAAAGTTTATAGTTTGAAGACTTAGGGGAGAAGAAAAATCAATTACAGAGAAACGCTCAGAATTAACAGAAAAAGAGATGTAAGTCATATCTGCTTCCTATGGGAAGACGAAGTCATGTTTTAATAAATCACTAATAAATTTTACAAATCATTTTCTTACCTGATTTACAAGTTTCTTGATAAATCCATCCCAAGAACCATTTTTAAGGCGATTTCCAGGTGATTTATCTATTGGTTTGACTATAGAATAACTAATTAAAAAGCATTAAAACATATTATTTTATCATTTTCATGATCCTAAATAAGCATTGTTTTCAATCATAAAGAGCTGCATTCAAAATTCTTAGATCAAATCAAAGGATAGCATGAAATTTTGGAGTCAATCGGAATATGGGAAACAGTAGACCCCCTATAACGAGGTACATACGTTCCGCTTTATACGAATTTCGCGTTGTAGGAATCCTTGAATACATGAGCCAATCACAGCCCGACACGTTTTAAGTTTACGGCTTACGGCTGTTTGAAAGGTTTTCTTTGATAATATTAATCGATTCTAGACTAATTCGATTCAACATTTTTACAACACGTATAATTTTTTGGGAATAAACCGTATAAACTATGCTATAAACAAAAAAATTGTAGGATTTCTTATTGAGTGTGCACCGTTTGATGTTGCCATTACTTAAGCTTGTTTTTGTCGCGGAGCAACGCACCATACGGCGGCCGCGATTTTTGATATGTTATTTTTTTGCGAAAAATTCGTTGAACTTTGGAGACATCATTAATAGAAATAATTTTTATGGCCGTTGAATAAGAAATGTCTCTTTTGCAAGAAATGTATAAAATTGCAGTGCTGTATTTTACTTACGGTACCTAATTTACATACTGTATTGTAAACTCAACTTACCTACCTTAACTCCCNCTGTATATATAATTATATATTAACTTATTGTAACTTTGTTATAATTAAATATATAATTTCCGCCGTCTAACGTGGCGCCACGCTACGGAGATTTTTACGCTAACTATCGTCTGTACAGTATGTAAATTAGGTACCGTAAGTTTAATACAGTACTGTAATTTCATACATTTGTTGTGAAAGAAACATTTCTTATTCAACGGCGATTAAAATTATTTATATTAATGATGTCTCCGAAGTTCTACGAAGTTTTCGCAGAACAATAAGTTATCGGAAATCGGCCGTGGTTTGGTGTGCTGCTTCGCGACGAAAACAAGCTTTAGCAATGGGGTTGTTGAATGGTGCATACTCGGTAAGTAATCCTACAATTTTTTGTTTATAGCGTAGTTTATACAGATTATTTTCAAAAAATACATACGTATTTTAAAAATGTTGAGTCGGTTAGTCTAGAATCGATTAATTTTATGGAAAAAAAACCTTTTAATCAGCCGTAGTCCGTAAACTTTACACGTGTCAGGCTGTGATTGGAACGACTCGTAAGAAATCGGATTCCTAAAAAATGGAACGTATCTATGATTTTATAGGGGAGTCGACTGTACTATCAGAACAATCTACGAGTGTGCTATTGAACCGGTGGTTTTTAATAGGGCTGAGGTATGGGGAAAGTCAGCCAGCAAAGAAGAGACTGAAAGAAACATCTCATCCATTCAACGAGTATGTTTTCTAACTGTAGGAAGAGCCTAAAGAACAACACCTACCAATGCAGTCCAGGTACTGGCAAACTTACCTTCCTTACATCTCAAAATCCTGGGAATATACTGGAAGTTTCACCTTAGTAGAAATCCTAGTGGTTTCCATAAAGAAATTGACTTTGCTATAAGAATTAAGAACATAGCCGAGTATATCACCCTTAATGCCCGACTGTTTTTAATTATGATGTAATCAAGCATAAAAAATACTTAAAACTAAAAAAAACGAAAAAATGCGTTAATTTTGAAGAAAAAGCTTCAAATTTTATTTTCCTTTCTCTTGCCTTTTTGTGAAATTTAACACAGATGAGTCATTGTTTACACAGCTGGATGACCTTGAACACAGCTGGAGTTCGATTTCTCGAAACATTCTCATACACGTCTGGGGAAAACAAGGGTTTAGAGTAGGATGACTATGACCGACACGTATTTTTTAAAATATTTTACAAACAACTTTACCATTGTCCTAATTTTTATACTTTCACTTATCCTTACAGAAACATAATGTTTGTAATTTTTGTATCTTTCTTATAAGAATCCAAAGCGTTGAAATAAATAATCGTAATATTAGTCATGCAAACTAGAAATTGTACATAATTATGGGAATACAGTAATTAATGTATTGTAACTCATGTTATGGTATCCAAATATTTGAGATTTATGAGAGGCTACACCTAAAATAAATATCTGACAGAATGGTTGGTAATAATATAATTTACTTCTGAAACAGGAATCATATTACCTGTTATATAAATATCTTCGAAACACCATACTCGCGATCAGTTAATACAGTTATTTACAATTAAAAACAACAATAAAATATAAATAATTGCTAAATTTACTTTAGACATCTTATGTGTATCGTAATACATTAAAATTTTTAATTAACTTTCAATACATTTATTATTATATGCGATATTAAATGCCATGTGTGAAAACCGAAGAAGTTAGTTGTACCTGTTTATCGGCAGTTCTGTCAGAAGATGGCTTTTGGAAAGCTAAATGTGTGTGGTGGGTCATTGAGTACATCGACAGGTTTCCGAATAATTACACAGGTTAAACAAGAATAACACATTTAAATAAACAACTATAAAATTATACATATGAAAGTCAAAAGCGAAAAGCTACAAAAATAAAAATTTCTATTTTAGGTTGAACAATGATTCAGGTTAATGAACAATTAACCCAGAATTTTTATTCTAGGTTGTGACAATGATTTTTCTTTCCAATGAAACGTCTATGTACTATTCTGGATGTTAAATTAAGAGATGAGAAAATCTTCTCTAAGAGGGACTTCTCGGAGAGAAAAAGTATACTCGGTTTACTACGGTTTTTGTCAATAAATGGCCCGAAAACAACAAGCTTAAAATCAATTTTTAGAAATGTAACTCAATAGTTTTTCTTAAGAAAAGATTCGTAGACAAGCACCCAGCTATTAAAATCAATGGCCAGTCAAGTTATGACATAAAATTTCTGGGGATCCTGATAGATAACACTCTCACTTGAAATCCCCATATTTAGAATTTCAAGAATAAATGTATTAAACATGCCCATTCTCTGTGCTCTATTTGTAAAAGGTAATGGGGTATAAAACACCATACAGTCGACCCCTTTATAATTACGATCCCAATAATTACGATTCCTATAAAACTGCGAAAAAATTGTGACAGTATCCGTAAAAAACAGTAAAAACCTCTATAATTACGTTAAACGTGATCGGGCAGCCGAACTACTTTCCCGCCGTCCGTAGCGCCACGCTATAGAAAGATTTCTATCGTCTGGACAGTATTATATAAATTATACATAAATTAGGTACTGTACATATAATTATATATTAATTANGAACCATAAAATAAATTTGATAAAAAACTCCCATTAAAAAACAATCAAGCTTGAATTGAGCCTTATCAAAGGCTCATTAAAATCGCGATAAAATTTTTTTCGCGCGGACAAAAAATTTTGAAAAAATTTGGAGACCTAAAAAACATCCCACAAATTGAAAAAAAAAAAATTTTGTCAAAAGTAGCATTAACTACCGAATTTTAAGTAACGCTACGTACCTTGACGAGTTACCTCGACAATAGGCGTTAAGAGACAATATAGACTACACCCACAAGTATTACAAACCCTGCCTGCAGCCAGCATAGTATATACAATATTCACATCGCTACCCAAGAAAATCAGTCACGGTTCAAAATCTATATGGATGGGTCAAAGACACCAGTGGGGTAGGGTGTTATGCTGTTATCATTGGACAAAAGAAACAAAACATTTGGCAGATGAGTGGAAAATTGGAAGGACATCGTACAGTTAACCAAGCTGAGAGCCTTGCAATACTCAAGGCTCTCCAGTGTGTAGACAATCATTTTAACAAGAAAAATAAAACTTATGTGAAAATTCTTAGTGACAGAAAGACAGCCTACTGCAAGTCCACAAATTAAACACAAAACCGAACGTCATTGCACGAACAGTAACCCTTCTCCAGTTCCTATCTGTGAAAAGTTTTAAGGTCTCTTTTACATGGGTTAAGGGCAACTCTAGCATTAGGGAAAATAAGAGGGCTGACCTTCTAGCAAAAAAGGCAGCACGATCATCAACGGAACTACTGTTTGGAGAGCTCCCCAGCTGTTGGCTTCATGAAAAACTTAAAAAACTTACTATATCGGACTGGCAAGCCAGATGAAACAGCGAATCTATAGGTAGAACTAACCATGATTTTTTGCCTAAAATTGCAGTAGGCAAAAGATGGACTACTTCACTCCTGATTTACACCTATCCCAAATCCTTATGGAGCATGGAAATTTCCGTGCCTTTTCTCCATAAAAGTGACGAAATATGTGACTATGGTTTGGACGAAAACTAAGATCCCACCACATAATCTTCAGGTGCCCCAAGTTTAAGACACTAAGAAAGACCCTCACTGAAACTTTGTACAGGATTTGCCTCCATTGGCCCTGTGCTTCAAATGACTTTTTCATGAGTAAACAGACATTAAACGCTTCAAAGAAATTCATCATGAGCACCGGTGTCACAGTACCTTTCTTCTAGAATTCTCCAGGCACCCCAGCTCTCTGCTTCACTCAGAACACCCATTGTAACTGGCTGAACTGGTATTTGAGGATTCCAGTCTTGTTACCACTCCCACTGTGTCCTTTTTGTGTTGGCTATTGGGGGACTCTTGTGTTGTGTTGAATTCTCTTGTATTATGGCTGAGTTGGCAATCTGGTGTTTTTTGCATTGTTGCTCCCCATTGTAACCTGGCCGAGTTTGATGCCAGGTGTCTTTTAGTGTTAATTTTTAGTTATTTGTTTTATTATATTATTTTTTTCTCATTTGTAACTTTATGCTTTTGTACTCTGGTACATTTCAAGTTGGTATTTTCAGCAGCTTGTGTCAATTGCCCACATCCGTAGCTGTACCCCGTCTCCCTAGAGGCAGTACCATGTGCAGGGGCTTATTTTCTGTATATATTTTCACCATACTGTTAATTGTGGGTTATGCCCCGTGTGTTCTAACTACAGTATTCTCAATAAATGGAACGCGACAGTGCCACGGTTCCTACTTCACACTTTCCTATCATTCCTTACTATTTCCCTTTTCTAACTTCCTCTAAAACTGTTTATCCTCCCTTTTCAAAAGCTTTGCCGTAAGGTTCGGCCTTCTAACATTTTTAAACATATCATGTACATCTCTGAAGACTACTCACTTACTATGTCATAAGGTACTAAATTTATGTCATACTTTAAACTTTTTCTCTTGGAAGGAATACATAAGTTTCGTTAGTCTTGTGATTAGGTTAAAACATGTTATTATCTTCATATATCTGCATTTACTCTGTTAACCGTTATTAAAACTTGTTTATTAAATATGGTCTCTTTTAAACTCAGTTCAATGTCAAGTCTTATCACTAACCCGCGTGTCCTCTCCACTTCTGGAATAAGTCATCCTACATTCATTTATTCCCTATTTCATATAGTTCAATTCAAACAATAGTTTAACTGGTGTCAAGAATCCTGACTGTAGATCGGGATTTTACTATCTTTGATCTAAAACATCATTTTAATCAAAGCCATACTATGACTTTTTGGGCAGATTTTCCAGATCTGTAGCCGAGTAAGTGGTAGAGATTACATGTATGTACATCCAATTCTTCACACCGAAAACTTTAACAAGTTATCAAATGTATAATAAATATTTGCAAAGTGTTATTATTTATATAACATTGAACAGGTTTGAAATAAATTGACAAATACTAATTATTGGATCGCAGCCACGAGAAATAGTAATGAATCCAGTATATATTTCTGGTCCTTCATTGCCTACATATTTTTGCTTAATTTATACAAGACATAAACAGGAAAACAATAACTGTAAATAATATATTAATTAATAAAACATTAGCAAAATTTTTCAGTACTTTAACTTTACCTAAATCGTAATTTTTGTTGCATTGCCTTAAAGACATGAAAGTTCCATCCTCCTAGAATATGATTTTCAAACTTGTCTAGAATTACAAACTTTTCTGCCTGAAACATAACAGAAAGTTAGTATTTTCTATGTGTTTTAGAGTACATAAAACATTTAAGTGAATCCCATTGATAACACAACAAAATTTATTATAAATTAGTTAGCAATAGACTAATGATTAAGAAACAACAAAAATATTTTTGGAGTTCAAAAATATTTTAAATAGAATTAGTTTTCCATTACAAATAAGATCTTTTATAAGAGTAATAATTATGGTTACTACATAAACTGGTTTGGAAACAGCTATTGTATTTTTCTTTCGTTTTCGCGTTAGATACACTTTAATGTGTATATTTTAAGTATATGAATGTAATTTACAGCTTCGATACAGTTTAAATTATATTTTACTTTGACTAAAGGAAATTATATAATTTCGACTTCTCAAAAATTATTTAATTTTCTATCGTATCAACTAGTATAAACCTCGTATGTGTTTTTGTTTCTCATAAAGGATAAACATGCGTTAAATTTTGAATGATTTTAATTCAAGTATTCATATATTTTGTANAGAACGTTACAAATTATCATGATGCAGATAATTTTAACAAAAAACGATTTTTTATTAGATTTAAGAAACACCATTGGTTTTTAGTTTCTTAAGTAACATGATTGGTTGGCATTTCATATAAATTACATTTTTAAAAAGGGAGAGAGAAATAGTCTTTTATATTAAAGCTGCAATCATGGAGATGTATGGACTTGTAATCACTTTTCGCCAAATGTATAAATTGTTTTCTTTCTTCGTTTGTACAAATCTGTGCATTATTACATTTTTGCTGCAAGTAACTTTTCGTTCAATATTTCATACAATTTCTAGTTGTCTTGCGCTACTTTAAAGTAAATGAAATTTGAAAGGAAAAAAATGGTTTTATAGTTCTTGATTGGGATGAAAGAATGAAATCTATGACAAACTATCTAATTCGTTTTAACGATGAGCAGATGAACATGAAAACAATATATATATATATATAAATTAAAAAATATTTATCAATGTTCAAGCAGATTAGTCCAAGATTAAAATATAAATTTTCTAAATTTTTTACAGTAGCTAACATTGATTGATATGTATTTTAAACATCCATGTACTTGTGTAATTGCAATATTACAATCTGAAAAAACCCACATTGTGAAAAATTATTGGGATTTTCGAAAAAAATTTCGTTTTTTTTTAATGGAAAAAAAACATTATTTTTTAATAATAAATAAATGTTTTATTGAATTATATATTTACCATTTCGGTCAAATATCTGTTGCCATCGTTTCTGGTAGTACCATGATTACATTTTTATAAAAGTTTTGGCGTTTGCTTACAAAAAATAAATCCAAGTAATTTTTGACATTTTTATATGAAGTAAATATCTTGCAGTTTAAAACATTTTATAAACACTGGAACAAGTAATAATCTGAAGGTTTTTTGTGTGATTGCACACCCCATCTAAGCAGTAAATTTTTTTGACGAGTTACCAAACTTGTGGGTAATTTAGCATTATCGTGGTAAAACACTACACCTGTTTGTTGATCAATTGTGGCTTTTTCTGTTTGATGATAATTTGCTTACTAGACGGCAGTACACTTTCGAGTCAATTGTTAAATTGTCTGGTAAAAGCTTAAAAAATTTTATTAAAATCCCACCAAATAGAGCATCTCTCTTTAAAAACACGTGGAAATTTTAATGTCGTAGCGATTTCACGTGTTGTTATTCGGCAGTTTGCTTCAATCAGTACCTTCATTTTGTTTCATTGGCTTCAACTAGCCACCCAGAACATGGTGCATTTTCAATATTGAAATTTCCAAAACGAAATTCTGAAATGTAGTCTTGCATTGCCTTTTTCTCAACACATTTTCTCCATTAATGTACCAGAAGTTTTTTTCTTGCTTGAAGAGCATTTCGATTTTTTGGTAAAAAAAAGCAAAATAAACCGAAAATTATGGTATAGATTTTCTATATTTGATGAGACAACGGAAAAAATTTTTACGGAATGAAACAAAATTTTTAACAAATAAGCCTTTAAATGTTAGCTGCCAAAATATATATGAAAATGTGGTTTAATTAAAATGAAATTGGCTGGTAAAAATACATCTAATTTCCCTATTAATAAAAAAAAACAAAATTACTTTCTGAAAAATCCAATATTTACAACAAAATTTATTAAATTCCTTTTAATTATGAAGATTTTGTGCTGTTACTCTGTACATTTACAGTACTTTCAAAAAATAAAAAATATCACATTTGTGTATGGTTTACCAGTCTCCGTGCAAAGATAGGATTTGATGATCTCATGCATAAACTATATCTGAAAACAGCATTTTTGTTTACGACCAAATCTCATCGTTATGTAAATGTGATTTTAATAATGCAAAATTTGTTTTTCAAAAATAAGATTATGAGAGATATAAGTTTATATACGTTATTGTTTGATTTTATTTGAAAATAATCATTATAAGAGTAAGGTGAATAGTTTGGGTAATCACAATTTTGCAGAAAAATTCAATTTTTTCATGGGTGCATATAAAAAGGTAACAGAAAATGAATATTTTTATTTGTTATTTGATTTTCATCCTGAAACTAATAAAAAAATTTTAGTGTGGGATTTGTGTTTATACGAATGAAAGATTTGGATATACTTACTGATAAATTTAATAATGTAAAAAATATTATTACATGTAAGCACATTTGGCTAAGACTCAGTCACAAATAAGAGCAATACTGAAAGAAGCTTTAGCGAATCAAATCAAAGTGTTATGTAAAATATATGATAATTTATTAATAAGAAATATATCGCCGAATGTTTGTAAATTAAGAAAATCTAAAAACGATATAAGGTAATTGAGTGGGAAACATATTCCTTTAAATACTAAACAGTAGATGTTAGTAAATCGATTGGGTGGTGCGCTTTTTCTTTTTTCTGTTGGGATCGTTGTTGTCTATTCTATGGCAGGTGGTTTGAAATTATAAAGGCAAATTAACAACCAATAAAAAACTAATTTCGAAAGTCATATAGTAGACATAATTTCATATGCAATGAGAAAAGAACAGCTGCTTTAGCTCCTGTTCGTTTTAAGAAATTTTAGAATGGTTTATAGAAAATAAACATTTCTAGACAGTTTATGGAATACAAAGATTTGGCAACTTTCCTAGAAAAAACACAGTAACAACTAATATCAGTCGGGACATCAGAAGAAATTTTCTCTCCAATTCTATTTCATTAGTAAAAAAAAACTAACAACATAAATAAAAAATTTACAATGGAAAAACGACATACTGTAATGCTAAATCTCTAGTATCTTTGGAGTGTGAGTAAATTAGGACTGAAAAATCTAATGATTTTGCAAATATCAAATATGGTAGCTGTTTTATATATTTCCGTAAATAAATGTCTCTTTAATCCTGATAAAAGTAATTTCGGTAGACTATCACACAGCCATCAGGTTAGGTATAATACTTCTTTTATTACATTTCCATATGCATTTTGGGCTTTAATTTTATTTAATTTCTAAGATTTTCTTCAGTGCAATTCTCTTTTCTTAAAATTTTTTTCGTTACATTCATATGATTCTTCTGGTTCTGTTTTCATAAACATGGCCATATATCGGATAATATTAAAAGATTTTCTTAAATACGACAATAAAATTCACCAAGGTACACCTCCTTTGATATTTTTATAACATATAATAGAAATTTCCGTAAGTACATTATTAAAAACTTCTCCAAGGTATATTTGTTATTACACACTTTTCTTTTAGGATAATGTTAAAATATGTCTCCTTCTATACATTTGCACTCCAATAGAGTATGCAAATTGATGAAAAGTTAAATAATATGGTAGAAGGCACGACGGTAAAACAATAACTTTAGAGTAATAAACTGTAACGTACTGTAACGTAATTCTTATAAATTTATCGATAAATTATCTGATATTGTGAAAAGGTACAATAATAGATTTTACAGAAGTATTAGTATGTCTTTTTTCCAATGCTACCCCTGGACATCATGATGCATTTTTTAAAAGTTGTATGATATAAAAAGAAGAAATACATTTAAATTAATTTAATATAATGACTTCGTTCAAATTTCGAAAATATGTAAAACATTTAGTTGCAGATATATACTTGGTTAGACAAGAGAAATATGTATTATTAACAATCGTTTTTTTATTTCATCCCCTGACATACATATTGAAAGATTTATGTAATGAAATTTTAGACGGAAAATTTCATACAGAAGGTACGGAAATAATGGTTTTGGATTTTTAAAAAAATATTATTATTTTACCATATATTTTATAAAATGTTTTTTATAATGAATTAGTAAGAGAAAACATTACCGGTGATTTAAATCAGGCTAAAATTAGCTTGAAATTATATTATTACGTAGACACATTATTATTATTAGATATATTACAAAAAGTCAGTTTAAAATATTTTTTACGAAATAGAAAAAGTATAGTTTTTAACAAAGACAAAACGAAATTCTTACACTTACTTCATACTCATTATTTGTAATAGAACATATGTTGCCTGAAATTTTATAAAATGTAATTGTAATAAATAATTTTTAGAAATTGTAACTTCTATTAATTAAAATAAATCTTATTATAAATTTTTGTCTTATAGAAAATAATCAAGTTCATTAAAAAATTGTCTACAGTTTGATATTTGTAACATTCTTGACAATATGATAGAAAAAATAAAATAGAATCAAAGACAGAATAATTTTTTAGCATAAAATAAATTCAAAAAATACCATAGAAAACTTAAAACAATTACTTGGAAAAATATCTAAATATAACCCTAACTGTATCAAAGCTTTAAATTAAATTATTATACTTAAAATAAAATATCCATCTTAAAGTGTATCTAATGCCTACTACTTTCTTGCTAGGGAAAACTGTTACTGATAGATCAGCATTTTGATAGTCCTGTATGCTAAATTTTACAGAGTAACATTAGAAAGTATGTACAGTAGAGCGTCGATTTTCCGAAAGTAAATCATCCGAAACGTCAATCATCCGAAAGAATTCCAGTCGGCAAATTTAAATTTTCACCAGTACTGTAGCACTTCAAACTTTGGCTACATCTTGGGCTACTCTAATATTTTACGTTTTTGATACTAAATTAACATTTGAAGTAGAATTTTTTATTATTTTTATATTTTTCAATATATTTCTTTTGTTTGTACAAAATAAAAAAATAATTTTTAACGATACAATAGTCTTTGTTAGGCTTAACATCGACGAAAATTCAACACGAAGCGACACGCAACGGATAAAAATTTAAACATCGGATACGTTAAACCATTTTTTAGTATGTAAACCAGTTATCCGAAATATCAGTTATACAGACAACACCAGTCCCTATTTGATTAGGAAAATCGACGCTCTACTGTACTTTTAATGTGTTTTTATAGTGTTTTAAGTTATTTTAATTTTGTTCCTGTAGTTTTTTATACTATACGATCGCTGATTAGAGTTTAGATTTTAAAAAAAGTCGAGATTCAATGAAGTAGTGTGTATATTTTCAATTATTAAATATTTTGAAATTTTTGAATCAACATTCATTATACAGGTAACCCCCATATAACATGGCACTTCTATAGCATGGATTCACTCTAACACGGTTCGAGAATTAGTACCACCCCCGTATAACACGGTACTGTTATAGCACGAATTCACTCTGACACAGTTCGAGAATTAGGTAAAACTTTCGTACAACTTGAAATGTAATAAATTTTCACATTCCTAGTAATAATAGTTCACGAAAATTATTATTTTCGTGGACTATTAATACCTAAGTATGTAAATTTTTTTTTCGCTTTCTGTCGATACACATGGTCCTTCGCGAAAATTGTTTCAATTTCGCCAGATCTCGACGCTTCTGCTTCTGATGTTGCCAAATGTTTTTCCCTTATTTCATACTTGTTTTATTCTTCATTTAGCACCATATGAGAAAATTTACAATGATCTTTTAACTAGAAGCAAGCAATCTAAAGTACATACTTTTTGCAAAAGGTGAAGCATGGATCTGAAGATAATGCAGAAAAATTTTCAGAGGATAAGGATAACTTTCCGTTTTCTTTTTGGCAAGTTATTCTCGGTTAATAGTGCTTTTAGTGATAACGAACAGAAGCAAGCAATCTAAAATTACACACATTTTGCAAAAGGTAAAGCATGGATCTGAAGATAATGCAGAAAAATGCTCAGAGGATAAGGATAACTTGCCAAAAACAAAATACTCTCAGTTAATTATAAGTGTTTTTAGTGACGACGAAAAAAACATTGTTTAATTTATATTAATATGTATCACTTNGAGTCTCATTTAGCGTCTTTATACGAATACTGTCGCAAATTTTTGCTACGTTATAAAAATCCGTTTTATAAGGGGGTCTACTGTACTCAACAAAATGAAATAGGTGGTAACGAAGTTAATAAAGTAAAAATTTAAGAATGCAGTGATAGAATACATTGCACTCCTACGCAATATTTACAAAGAAATTAAAGTAGCAACAAAAAGTTAGTTCTCAAAAGAAATCTGACAGTGTCTTATATGTTACGTATGGACATGATGCTACGTATAGACCAAAAAACTATTCTTGAAATTTACAGAATACCTACACCAGACAAAATGAAGCAAAAAAGCATTAATATATTGGAGCCACAAAGATGTCATTAAAAGGTATGATAACAAAGAAACATTAAAAGAACGTATAGAACAAGCAGGCAGTCACTGCACTAGCAACGTATGTTATAGCTAATTCGGAAAAATTATAATAAAATAAAAACAAGCAAGAGTTATCATGACAGGAGACACCTTAAGTATGAAAAAGCATAGCAAATACACGGGGGTAACCAGGCTGACAAAAAGATAAACTTTAGAAAATCGAAAAAAGTCTCAGGGCATGAAAAGCTGGCGTTATAAAAATATATAAATGTATTAGTATGAAAAACTGATTGGATAAAGAAATAGGCTCATTGGTTGTCTTTTTTATGTTGTCACTTGTGTTACTTTATTCATTTATATATTTTTTCTGTTTACGTTTAGTTTATGTATATATTTTTGCACATGTCAGTATTATGAATATATTATAATTATCTATTCACGTATTAATAACAGACTTCCGCACTACACGTTATACAAAATTAAAAAATGTAAAAACGTTCAAAAACATGTTTCCTTCTGTAAGATTCAAAATCATTCGAATTCTTTCATAAAGATAATCAATCAACTTATTGAAAGCGTAAGAAAAGTTATTAAAAATAATATTTATATTAAAAGGTTTCTTTACGTTTGATTACAATTCGTATGTTCTTTGTAACTTGTCATATGACAATTCAGATGTTACTGTTTCAGAACTTTTTTACTAATTTTAATACTAATTTTATGCAACACATAAAGACCAAACAATAACTGTAAATAATATAATAAACAACCGCAACATTTTTGTTCATTAACTTTACCTAAATCGTAATTTTTGTTGCATTGCCTTGAAGACATGGCACTCCCATCCTCCTAAAATATGGTTTTCAGACTTGTCTAGAATTACGACATTTTCATACTGAAACAGAACACAAAGTTTGTATTTTGTGTTTTTTTTTGAATACCTAAAAACTTATAAGTTATTTCCTTTGATAACACAACAAAATTTTTAATAAATTATTTAGCAATAAAGTAATGTTTGAAAAACAACAAGAATATTTCTGGAGTTGGAAAATATTATAAATAGAAGTAGTTTTCCTTTACAAATAAAATCTTTTATAACAGTGTTAATTATGATTACTACGTAAACTGGTTTAGAAGCAGCTATTGTTTTTTTTCTTTTGTTTTCTCGTTAGATACACTTTAAAGTGTATATTTTATGTATTATATATGAATGTAATTTAAAGCTTCGATACAGTTTAAATTATATTTTACTTTAACTGAGGGAAATTATATAATCTTTTGACTTTTCAAAAATTATTTAATTTTTTAATGGAAAAAAATTAAAATTATTGTCTACGTTACTAGTTTATTTTAATTTTTTAATATATTTTTGAATTTATTTTAATTCAAAGAATTATATTAATTTGATTTTTACATCATATCCTTGAAAACGTTAAAATTATCATTATGCAGATAATTTTTAGATTTAAGAAACACCATAGGTTTTTAGTTTCTTAATTGATTGGCATTTCATATAAATTACATTTTTAAAAAAAGAGAGAGAAATAGTCTTTTATATTAAAGCTGCAATCATGGAAATGTATGGACTTGTAGTCACTTTTGGCCAAATGTATAAATTATTTTTTTCTTCGTTTGTACAAATTTGCGCATTGTTATATTTTTGCTGAAAGTAACTTTTCGTTCAATATTCCATACAATTTTACAGTTGTCTTGCACTACTTTAAAGTAAATGAAATTCGAAAGGAAAAAATGGTTTTATAGTTTTTGATGAGGATGAAAGAATAAAATCTATAACAAACTATCCAATTCGTTTTAACGATGAGCAGAAGAACATGAAAGCAATATATATATAAAAGATAAAAAAATGTTTATCAATGTTCAAGCAGATTAGTCCAAGATTAAAATATAAATTTGCTAAAATTTTTACAGTAGCTAACATTAATTGATATGTATTTTAAACATCCATGTACTTGTGTAACTGCAATATTACAATCTGAAAAAACCCATATTGTGAAAAAAATTACATTTTAGAAAATTTTAAAATTTTATAAAATGTAATTGTAATAAATAATTTTTCAAATTGTAACTTCTATTAGTTAAAATATATGTTAATATAAATTTTTTCTTATAGAAGATAAACAAGTTCATTAAAAAAATTTTCTACATTTTGATATTTGTAACAATCTTGATGATGTGATAGAAAAAATGAAATAAAATCAAAGAAAGAAAGAATTTTTGGCATAAAATAAATTCAAAAGATACCATAGAAAACTTAAAACAATTTATTGGGTAGAAAACTAAATATAATTTAACTCTATCAGAGGTTTAAATTGAATTATTATACTTAAAATAAAATATCTATCCTAAAGTGTATCTAACGCCTACTGCTTTCTTGGTAGGGACAACTGTTACTGATAGGTCAACGTTTTAATAGTGCTGTATGCTAAATTCTACTGAGTCCCATTAGAAAGTATGTATTTTTGAATTGTTTTTATAGTGTATTAAGTTATTTTGGTTTTGTTATTTTACATTTTTTTTAGTAAACGATTGCTTATTTGGCATTAAATTTCATTTTCTTTTAATTAAAGAAATGAAATTTGATGAAGTAGCATGTAAATATAGAATTATTACAATTTTTCGAAATGTTTAGATAAACATTCATTATACTTTCAACCCGCAGTTCTACAACAAAAAAATATACTTCATATTCAAAAAACCTACAGATTTTTAAAAAGTTACAAATCAGTTTATGAAAGTTTTGAGTTTCATTATATTTTATTTTATATGAATTTTATTTTCATCGATTCATCAATAATACAATTAATATATATAACTTTTGTAAGAATTTAAAATATTTACTAAAAAATATATTTTGCAAAAAAATCAATTTTTATTTAAAAAATCATCAATCGAGTTTTTTAGTACTGAAATAAATATAAAAAAATGAATTTCTGAAATAAATAGTATGCATGCAAGTTTATACTAATACATTGCTTAATTAATAGAGGATTAATAGTATTAGCAATTTTAAATAATTCTTTACTTAAAAAGTAAATATGAATCACGCAATTTTATATCAAATTAAACGAATAACTGTCATTTATTCGAATGCATAGCTCTGAAATTTTAGAAAAACTTAATAGTTTTCTTTTCTGAATTTCAATTACATTTGAAAAAGTCGAGTTACATTATCGATTTTATGATATATTGATGATCGAAATGTATCTATAGTTTTGTATATACTCGACACACTTTTAGTCTAAATTGTATGTGCAACTCTCCTGGTAAACAGACATGGCATTAGATAATGAATTCTGCTTTGCTCTCCTACTAGTTTATGTAGTAACCATAGTATAAAGAATACAACACAAGAAAAAACTTAAGTATTCTGCACAGAAGCATTTATATCAAAAAAACAAATTTCAATGATTTTTTTAATCTGTCATATATTTGATAACCATTAACATACAGAATACTATCAATAAACATGAAGATTTTTGTCTTAACACATTTTTTGTAATATGACGTTACCAGTGACAGTTGATGATGTTTTCAAGAAACTGCTTTAATTGTCTTGTGTTTGTGCACAAAGTTACAACTGTACACACACAAAACTCTGTTTTCCTCTTTTATTTAGTCACAAATAACTTTTTTTTCGTTATAAAAAGCAGTTTTGTGTTCAGAAAACTTTCTCCCTACTAGAAAATGATTTTGAACAGTAGTTGTTAAAGATTAATTAAATTAATGTATTTGTTTTTGAAGCTTTTAAAGTGTTAATTTTACTTATTATATAACTTAAGAATAATTATATTTACCTTAATTGCTGCTATTTTTAGGATGTAGTGTTGGTGTCCTGAATCTGTTAATAGAAAACATTTTTAATATTAACCAAAAAAATTATATATAGCTTAATATATAAAGTTCATAATAAGTGTTTGCATGCCTCTAAGTCATAATTTTATGCACTGTGTTTAAGCTTAATAACTGTCATGCTTTTTATCTGAACTCCGAAACTTTATATAAAGTTTTTATTACGTACTTTTTTCTATTAAATTTTGGTAGTAAAATAATCGGTTTTATAGCTCTACAGTACGAGCCTAATGATGATTTTATTTTCTGAAAATTTATTATTTCTATTTTCAGTTTTAAAGTCTATGCCAATTTAAGTTTTATTCGAATAAGTTTACTTTGAAAACTTCCAGTACTACTTTGAGTGGAAGGTATGTGTAATATGAATTTCCTACCTATTTAAAAACATAATGAATATATACTGCAAAAGTCACATGGGTCTGTGACACCCAGGTCATTTATTGCAGGGTTAAATATGAAAAAGTGTTTATCAAATTTATCAGATAATTTTATTCGTATTGCAATTAACAGACATTTATGTACACACATAAAATGAATAAGCCTGTTATTAATGGACAGATCGTCGATAGCAAAGCTAAATAGGTAGCGTGTTGTCTGTTTATGCATCTGGAATTTCGTATTTTCTTTTTCTTTCAATATAAATTTGCACAGCAAACATTACTGAAATACTGATGTTGTAAAAAATAAATTTTTCTTTAAATCATTATTTCTTTTGTTTATGGACTTAACAGTTTTCCTTCGTGATAAAATATAATTTTAAATTATATTTTTTTAATGTTTCTGACGACACAGTGACTATAAACAATGGTAGATATATATAACATTTGCATTCCCAAGAGTGAAATTACAAATTATTCGGTTAATTTTGAGAAAATCAAAGTTTCTTTGCAATCGTTTTCATTTTTCAGAAGATTCAATTATGTTTCTATAAATTAAAGTTAATTATACATATCATTGCATTTAATGCAAAAATTATAAAATAATTCGTTTTTCTGTTTTTAACTTCGGCTTTCCACTAAAGACTATAAACTTTTGTATTTGTATAATTAATTACGTTAAATACTGTCATTTAAATACAATCGCCGATTTCCATGCTAAAAAATTATAAAGAAACTAATCTATGCAAAATCATTATATTAGGAGTTCTACCACAATTATTAGTTTTAATTTTTCAATACTTTTTTATAAATTTAAATATAGTTTTTGTAACTATAACTATCTTTTTCAGTAATACACAAACAGTAACTACCTGCAAAGTTTCAATTTTCAGACAAGAAGCATGACAATTATTAAGCTTTAAAAACAGTGTATAAAATCATGCCGTACAGGCATGCAAACACTTATTATGAACATTATATATTAAATAATTGTTAAAATAAAAATATAATCCAAACTATATCAGAGCTTTACAATAAATTATTATACGAATTAATAAGTATACTCCAAAATATATTGATCTAATCCTACTTCTGTTTAATTATCAAGATGTGTAAATAATTTTCAAAATGCACTATTATATATATCATTAATTATACAATATAAAAAACACAGATTGTGTAAATAACTTATATTTAACACACAACATATGTTATCTAAATGTTATGAAAGAATAATATTACTAAATTATTTTATTTCATTTTTTTATATTTATATGAATATTTATAAATAAATTATCTTCAGAATCTACCCGGATATTCTATAAACTCATCAATAAGTATAAAATTGTATCAAATGCATTTACTAAATTACATTAATCACACACGATAACAAAATATGCTCAAAACGTATATAGAAATATTAACAAACTGATACTTTAATATTAAAATTAAATAAAATTTTCTTAAATAACCATTTTGTTTATCACCTGATAGTCGTTTTTTAATTAGCTTTTTTTTAAATTATTCGACTTAATACATATTTGTTTAATTTCTTTAAACAACATTATTCGAAGTTTAAAAGTTTTGCATGCGTAAACATCTGTTAAGCTAAGTGAAGTGTGCTTAAAATGGTTCGCTATCCTTGCTCTAAATCTTCTCAAAACTCAGTGATATTTTTTCAAAGAAACTACTAAAGAAAACGAGGGATTTCAGTAAGTAAAATCAATATGCAAAATATGAACTTAATTGTATAAAACTGAAGAGTTAAATCTTTTTAAACATGAGGCTACTTAACATTAGAACTGTACATAATTTAATAACTGAGTTCACCAAAAATTCATTTAAAAGTTCGGTCTAAATCTAAAATTATATTCTTAAGTTTATGTTAAAATGCAAAATAAAAGTTATAAAGTTAAAATTATCATCTCTCTAGTAAATATAATAATATTTAAAATAAAATAAATTTGTAAAAAAAATGAAATATCTCACATACTCACCTTTTTTCGAGGAAATATAATTGAAACACCTAAAAACTAAGACAAACAATACGAATACTTTCATTTTCCAGTTATCTCGGAATAATCAGGAGTTTCTCAGTTTGGAATGTAAATGGTACGTATTATTCACCACGCATTGTTTACAGCCACTGTCGTTATGGAAATGAAATACAATTTTAAACTTATTTTTTTCATTCACAGGAAAAACGG
The DNA here is from genome assembly GCF_000671375.1 of Centruroides sculpturatus. Classification (NCBI taxonomy): domain Eukaryota; kingdom Metazoa; phylum Arthropoda; class Arachnida; order Scorpiones; family Buthidae; genus Centruroides; species Centruroides sculpturatus. The sequence goes on along the minus strand of NW_019386491.1, from coordinate 5,657 downwards.
TCATTTTTCACGCACGAAATGAATGACGTTTTAAAAGCAATCAAATATGTTTATAAAAAACGATAACGTAGTTTATTTTTTCATGTTCAAACTTTCAAGTAAAAACAGAAAGTTTCAAGTTTCACGATTCATACACAAAAATTCACCCTATTCAACTATTTTTACTATTTGTGAAGTAATAACCATTTGTGTAATTTTACGCTACAATCTACCGCTGGTAACCGTGATTTGAATGTAATTTTTTGATAAACATATATATATATTTTCGTAAAACTTAATAAAATGTTTTAAATGAAAATTACAAAACATGACAATATATATATTTTTAAATATTTAGTAATTTTTGAGTATCTTTTTCACATATTTGTTTGTTAAAGATCTCAAGATCGAAATGTATATATGATAAAAATAAAAAAATAGCAAACGGTAATGTTTAAAAGTCTTTTCAACCCTATAGGGAAAAACAAGTTTACCACCAATTAGTGTCAAGACCATCTCTTTTTCTTATAATACGACATTTTAATAATTTATTATAACTTGGTCGGATTTTATTTTTTCTTATTAAATTTTTCTAGTTATATTGAACAAAATTAGATACGTAATTTTTCTGGTGATTTATTTACTTTAACTATTAAACAATTTAATTTTTTTTTTTGAAATTGTATTTTTAAATTATCTGATATTGTACTTTTAACAGAATTTTATGAAATTAGCGTGATACGGAAATTATATTTGATTATGCTTGCGTTTCGGCAATAAATAACGAAAAAATCAGGTTTTCGTTCCTAAACAAATTTTGTCTATTTATTAATATTTGTTTACTTATTTTGCTCGAAGATGATGACGAAGTTTACTCTTTTATCTATCTCGTGTGAAACATCGTAAAATTTTTATATTCAATATTAAATTTATTGCTTTATTCGTTCTTAATTAACAAACATTTTTTTGTTTGTTGTTAGTTTTTCTATAAATTAATGATTTTAGCTGTTTGTAGTCATTGCTTTCTGTATCTGTTGAAGCATTTTTGAATTTTGGCGATTTCTTTAGAAAACATACAAGAAATAATAATTTATCTGTTAAAGAACGTGTTTCCCTTCTCACGGGACAGCTCACGTTACTTTTAACTATAAAACTTTTATCTCATTTTACTACATTGGTCTTTAATGTAGAACGCTTGCTCTATATGTTATATCGTTTCTCTTATATTTTGTATTATGTCATATAAAAGCAAATAAAAATCTAAGTGAAAACTATGAGCACGTAATTATTTAGTAATTAATGTAGCATATGTTCAGATGAATAAAATTGTCGTGGAATCAAGTGTTTCTGTAGTATACGAACTAAAACATGGAAAAAACTGTTTTAATTAATTATTTCTTGCAAATTATTATTGTTTTCATTTCGAAAATGCAATCTTTGTACACAAACACGGTACAAAATATTATGATGTTTCTTTCGACCTATATATGCTCCAGACATGTGAAGAAACCGTGAAATGCAAAAAATCGGTCGCAATTATATTAATTTTTGTCCTCCGTATTTTCTAGAACAAGAAAAAAACTCTGGAAAAAACTTAAGATCAAATTACAGAAATTATATTAAATACTCAAAATAATAACGTAATTACTTATAAGTAGCAATAAAATATAATTTGATGAAATTCAGAACATCATTATGACGATAATTTTCCTTCATTATATGGTATTATTTTAGTAACTGAAATCAATACGTTCTACAAAGAAAAAAAATAATGCCTTCTATGATAATTAAATAACAATATCTATCGATAATAACTAGTATTTGCTGCTCGTTTAGATAAACGGTTATTGTTATAATATATATATATTTATTTTTTAAATCGAAAAACAATAATAAATGCTATCAGTGTAATTGCTTTATAATCATTTGTAGTCACGATATATCGAATGCAAGCAATATCAAAAGGGAAAAATTCTTATCATCTTACGGATTTTAATATAATATGAAATGAGTATATCGTAAACAAAATATCGAGAAATGAAATGTAAAGCAAACACTAGCATGTGCGAAAAAGATTAATAAGAAATTTATTTATTATTTGCACTTACAATTGTTTTANTAAATAACTTTTTTTAATGTTTCTGACGACACAGTGACTATAAACAATGGTAGATATATATAACATTTGCATTCCCAAGAGTGAAATTACAAATTATTCGGTTAATTTTGAGAAAATCAAAGTTTCTTTGCAATCGTTTTCATTTTTCAGAAGATTCAATTATGTTTCTATAAATTAAAGTTAATTATACATATCATTGCATTTAATGCAAAAATTATAAAATAATTCGTTTTTCTGTTTTTAACTTCGGCTTTCCACTAAAGACTATAAACTTTTGTATTTGTATAATTAATTACGTTAAATACTGTCATTTAAATACAATCGCCGATTTCCATGCTAAAAAATTATAAAGAAACTAATCTATGCAAAATCATTATATTAGGAGTTCTACCACAATTATTAGTTTTAATTTTTCAATACTTTTTTATAAATTTAAATATAGTTTTTGTAACTATAACTATCTTTTTCAGTAATACACAAACAGTAACTACCTGCAAAGTTTCAATTTTCAGACAAGAAGCATGACAATTATTAAGCTTTAAAAACAGTGTATAAAATCATGCCGTACAGGCATGCAAACACTTATTATGAACATTATATATTAAATAATTGTTAAAATAAAAATATAATCCAAACTATATCAGAGCTTTACAATAAATTATTATACGAATTAATAAGTATACTCCAAAATATATTGATCTAATCCTACTTCTGTTTAATTATCAAGATGTGTAAATAATTTTCAAAATGCACTATTATATATATCATTAATTATACAATATAAAAAACACAGATTGTGTAAATAACTTATATTTAACACACAACATATGTTATCTAAATGTTATGAAAGAATAATATTACTAAATTATTTTATTTCATTTTTTTATATTTATATGAATATTTATAAATAAATTATCTTCAGAATCTACCCGGATATTCTATAAACTCATCAATAAGTATAAAATTGTATCAAATGCATTTACTAAATTACATTAATCACACACGATAACAAAATATGCTCAAAACGTATATAGAAATATTAACAAACTGATACTTTAATATTAAAATTAAATAAAATTTTCTTAAATAACCATTTTGTTTATCACCTGATAGTCGTTTTTTAATTAGCTTTTTTTTAAATTATTCGACTTAATACATATTTGTTTAATTTCTTTAAACAACATTATTCGAAGTTTAAAAGTTTTGCATGCGTAAACATCTGTTAAGCTAAGTGAAGTGTGCTTAAAATGGTTCGCTATCCTTGCTCTAAATCTTCTCAAAACTCAGTGATATTTTTTCAAAGAAACTACTAAAGAAAACGAGGGATTTCAGTAAGTAAAATCAATATGCAAAATATGAACTTAATTGTATAAAACTGATGAGTTAAATCTTTTTAAACATGAGGCTACTTAACATTAGAACTGTACATAATTTAATAACTGAGTTCACCAAAAATTCATTTAAAAGTTCGGTCTAAATCTAAAATTATATTCTTAAGTTTATGTTAAAATGCAAAATGAAAGTTATAAAGTTAAAATTTATCATCTCTCTAGTAAATATAATAATATTTAGAAGAAAATGAATTTGTAAAAAATAAAATATCTCACATACTGACCTTTTTCCGAGGAAATATAATTGAAACATCCAAAAACTAAGACAAACAATACGAATACTTTCATTTTCGAGTTATCTCGGAATAATCAGGACTTTCTCTATTTCGAATGTAAATGCTACTTATTATTTACCACGCATTGTTTACAGCCACTGTCGTTATGGAAATGAAATACAATTTTAAACTTATTTTTTTCATTTACAGGAAAAACGGTCTTTTTCCACGCACGAAATGAATGACGTTTTGAAAGCAATTAAATGAATTTGTTTTAAAAAAACGATAGCGTAGTTTATTTTTTCATCTTCAAACTTTCAAGTAAAAACAGAAACTTTTAAGTCTCACGATTCATACACAAAAATCCACACTATTCAACTATTTTTACTATTTGTGAAGTAATAACCGTTTGTGATATTTTACGCTACAATCTGTGATTTGAATTAATTTTTTGATAAACATATATATATTTTCGTAAAACTTAATAAAATTTTTTAAATGGAAATTGCAAAACGTGACACAATATATATTTTTAAAAATATTGAGTAATTTATGAGTTTCTTTTTCACATGTTTTTCATTAGTCTTTTCAACCCTATAGGGAAAAACAAGTTTACAACCAATTAGTGTCAAAGCCATCTTTATTTCTTATAATGCAACACATTAATAATTTATTATAACTTGGTTGGATTTTATTTTCTCTATATTAAATTTTTCTAGTTATATTGAACAAAATTAGATACGTAAATTTTTTGGTGATTTATTTACTTTAATTATTAAACAATTTAATTTTTTTTATTAAAATTGTAATCTTAAATTATCTGATAATGTACAGTACTTATAAGAAAATTTTATGAAATTAGCGTGATACGGAAATTATATTTGATTATGCTTGAGTTTCGGCCATAATTAACGAAAAAATCAGGTTTTCGTTCCTAAAAAAATTTTGTCTGTTTATTAATATTTGTTTACATATTTTCCTCGAAGACTATGTTATAATGACGAAGATATACTTTTTTATCTATCTAGTGTGTAACATCATAAAAGTTTTATATTCAATATTACATTTTTGCTTAATTCGTTCTTAATTAACAAACATTTTTTTCTGTTTGTTGTTAGTTTCTCTATAAATTAATGATTTTAGCTGTTTGTAGTCATTACTTTCTGTATCTGTTGAAGCATTTTTGAATTTTGGTGATTTTTTTAGAAAACATACAAGAAATAATAATTGATCTGTTAAAGAACGTGTTTCCCTTTTCACGGGACAGCTCACGTAACTTTTAATTATAAAACTTTTGTCTCATTTTATTACAATTGTTCTTTAATTTAGAACGCTTGCTCTATATGTTATATCATTTATCTTATATTATGTATTATGTCATATAAAAGCAAATAAAAATCTACGTGAAAACTATGAGCACGTAATTATCTGGTAATTAATGTAGCATATGTTAAGATGAATAAAAATGTCGTGGAATCAAGTGTTTCTGTAGTTTACGAACTAAAACTTGAAAAAAACTGTTTTAATTAATTATTTCTTGCAAATTATTATTGTTTTCATTTCGAAAATGCAATCTTTGTACACAAACACGGTACAAAATACTGTGATGTTTCTTTCGACCTATATATGCTCCAGAGATGTGAAGAAACCGTGAAATGCAAAAAATCGGTCGCAATTATATTCATTTTCGTCCTCCGTATTTTCTCTAGTTTTTATTTTAGAACAACAGAAAAACTTTGGAGCAATCTTAAAATAAAATTACAGAAATTATATTAAATACTCAAAATAATAACGTAATTACTTATAAGTAGCAATAAAATATAATTTGATGAAATTCAGAACATCATTATGACGATAATTTTCCTTCATTATATGGTATTATTTTAGTAACTGAAATCAATACGTTCTACAAAGAAAAAAAATAATGCCTTCTATGATAATTAAATAACAATA
>NW_019386490.1:16119-44672 GCF_000671375.1 Centruroides sculpturatus | reverse complement strand
GGTCCGGCCCCCAGTCAGTAAACTTAATCCTAATTTGGCCCTTCTTCACAAAAGGTTGTGCATCCCTGATTAAACGTTTAACTTCTTCTTTACCATTGTCTGTCCTTATTATCTTGACTTTGTAGTTTAAGTTATTTTTGATGTATTTGATGCATTTTCGGATTCTGTCTTTGGCTTCATTCTTTCCTTTTAAGAAGTATACAATTCTGAAGTTACTTAGATCATCTTTTACAAGCAGGAGATAGTGAGCTCATCCTACAGATTCTGTCTCCATAGGTCCATATAGATCAATGTGTAATAATTCACCTGGTGCTTTTGCTCTTGAAGTACTTAACTTGAAGGGAAATAGATTTTGTTTTCCTTTCATACAGGATTCACAAAAGAAGTCAGGATCATCTTTGTACTTTATTCCACATTTCTTTAAAATTTCTTGAACTCGTTTAATGTTTTGATGAGCTAGTCGTTCATGGAATTTTCTTATGTTTTCTTTCTTCCTGTATGTTCAAACAAAAGCTTAGTTTTTCAGCTTTTCTTAGAACATACATTATTTGCATATAGTACAGCTTTTCTTTCTTTGTTCCGATAGCAAACACTTCATTGTCTCGAACAAGACAACCTCTTCTGTTGTAAATCATACTGAAGCCTCTGTCTGATGCTGAGCTCATTGAGAATAGATTAAACTTCAGATTTGTACAAATGTATATATAAACGGCTTGCTGTATATTATTACAAATGTAAATTCGTCTCTGTAATCCAAAAACACACTTTGGTAGACGTATCTTACAGCAATTTCTGGTTAGCAAATAATCTTTTTTTCATTGGACTACATATATATTTCGGGTTGGTATAATACTCCAACCCCTCTTCAGTGCTAGTACAAATAAAAACAAGAAATATTAAAACATGACTATGTTTCATTATATAAATTAAACCAAATCACAAAAAACACTTACATTTACTAATTATGTAAATTATAAAAATTGTTTTTTTTTTGGTTTGTTTTTTCTTAAATTAGGGAGTGGGAGGGCAAACCGTCCTCATCCTTAATCTATATTAAAACCTAAAATTGTGTATTCTATATTAATGCACATCGAAAACAACTATAACTTTTAACAAACAAACTATGGTACTTACAATCATTTAAAAAATTTTTACACATGGGTGTATAACAGACGTAGTAAAAAATTGTTGACAGTAAAACTTAATATATTTATTTAAACATTTGATACACAAACATCTACATTATACCAGTATCAGGATTACAATGAAGAAATTTTTTTTTACAAAATAATTTTACCATGTTTAAACATAATTATAACATTTTTAACTGGTTTTAGCGCCATCTATTAATTCATACCAGCGGCAATCAATTTGCATACCTTCTGAGAGATTTATTAAATTATTTTTTTGTTTCCTTATTTCTAAATGTTCTTTAAATTTTCTTTTATAAACATCTTTTTCAAAATGCAGAATTTTTATATTATTTCGGTTAATTTTACAATTATTGTTATTTGTATGATCAAACCACGGAGAGTTATTGTACTTTAATCTGATTGCCGCTTCATGTTCTTTAATTCTAACTTCTAACATGCGCCCTGTTTCACCTATGTACCCTACATATATGGATTCTGACAATCACATTCTAACCTGTATACAATACCAGCTTTTTTAAAGTAATCTATATTATTAATACTATTTTTATTAATGTATCTGTATATATTCTGTGAAATTTTATTGGTCAAAGATGGGGCCAAACAAATGTTATAATTTTTAAGGCTATTACTACAATAATCAAAAATATTTTTAATATATTGAAATCTTTTATATGTTTTTTCATTTTTAAACTTCGTATTATATCTGTTTTTTAAGTAACATGTTTTCCATTTAGTAAGAATAAACTTTGACAATATTCAGTATTTATTTTTTATTGGTCAAAGATGGGGCCAAACAAATGTTATAATTTTTAAGGGATAAATTACAATGATCAAAAATATTTTTAATATATGGAAAACTTTTATATGTTTTTTCATTTTTAAGCTTCGTATTATATCTGTTTTTTAAGTAACATGTTTTCCATCTAGTAAGAATAAACTTTGGGTAATCATTCATTATAAATTTTATTTCTAAATCTTTAAGTTTGGTGTTTATATTATGGTCATCGGTTATGCGTGTATATATATTTTTTAATTCCATAAAATAAGAATTCTTTTTCATATAAACTGGGGTATAAGAATGATAATTTATAGTTTTATTAACATTACAAGATTTTTTATATGTTATGAAATTAAATTTATCAGGGTTATTTAATATAGTTATATTTAGGTAATTAATTTTTTTATTTACTTCTTCTTCAATATCAAACTGAATATCCTTATTTATATTATTTATAAAGTTATGGATAGTTTCTTTATTAGTTAAATTACTATTATATATGATCAAATAATCATTCACATATCTCATTATTAATTTTATACCATGTATTTTGCTTATTTTTTTATTAATATCAATCATAACTAATTCAGCTAATTTTGGCCCCACCTTTGACCCCATGCTAATACCATTTTTCTGTCTATAAAATACATCGTTAACTTCGAAATAATTATTATTGTATGCAAATTGTATTAAGTCTATTAAATTATTATGTACATTAAGTTCACTTAAACTTTTTTCTATTAATTTCCAATTTATACTGGGATACATTTTTTATGTCTAAACTCATTAATTTATCAGAATTATTTTTTTTTAATTTTTGTATCCAATTAATGACAGTATCAGCGTTTTTAATACTATATATAGAATTTTCTAAACATTTTAATTGTTGTTTTATGTAATGTTCTAAATTATAAAGAATGGAGTATTTGAAATCGACGATGGGTCTAAATTTTTCTTCTTCTTTATGAGTTTTTAATCTAATATTTAGAGTAGGGATTCTATTATTTTTGAAGTCAAGAATATTATTTTTTTTCTATATTATTTATATTATTATTTATATAACTTTTTTGATCAATTTAGTTAATTTTTTTTATACCCTCATATGGGTTATCATCTAATTTTATATAAGTATCATTATTAATTTGTTCAAACATGTTTTCAATTAGGTTTTCATTATCTATAATTACTAATTGTTTAGTCTTATCAGCCTTTATTATCCTAAGATTATTTCTTTTAAAAAAACTTATAATATATTTTATATTATTTTTGTATTTTCTAATTTTGTTTATCTTTCTGAGTAGTACATTTATTTAAATTTTGGATTATGCTGCTAATCAAATTACTTTTATCTTCTTTTTTAATTTTTAAATCTTTTATATTTTTATCAATATTCAGATTTGGAACGTATAGGATATTGTTGAGACTTGATAAAATGTTTGATTTGCCATTGTTAGCTAAAAGTTTAACTTTGCCTGATCCATAAGCTTTAAGATATGATCTGTTGCCAATCTTTATCAACTTTGGTTTATCAAATTCTGAATAATTAAGAAACCATTCTTTCTTTGTCACATGTGATCGCTGGCTCCACTGTCTGCAATCCACGAGTTTTCACTTGGTGCTACCTTTGCCATATTCAAACCGACGAATGCTGCTTTCTTTCTATCATTCTTTCTTGTTGTTCTCTTTTCTTTTTCTTTTTGTAGCCTAGCTGGGCACTGAGCTATGAAATGACCAATTTTATCACAAAAGTGGCATGGAAATCTCTTATTGCTTGACCTAGCTTTGGGATTGTAGATTCTATGAGATGGAAGTGCAACATTGTCCAGTTTTTCTTTGTTGAAGTTATTCTCTAAGTCTACTCTCTTCAAGAAGCAGTCTGGATGTTAGATTGTGCAAAGTATGTTCTTTTTTGACGACAGATTCCCAGGCAGTTACATAGTGTGCATATTTAGGTGGCAGGGAAGAAATTATTTTAGTCATAAGCATAGTTTGAGATCTCATCATCTTGTGCCTTCAATTTAGCTACAATGTTCTCTAAATCAGAGATATGCACTCCTAGTCCTTTGGCTTGAAATTCGTAGTCAAAGAATTCCTTTTGTAAAAGATACTTTCTGATAGATGATTTGGGTTCAAATAGACTAGTCAATTTCTTCCATATTTCACATGCTGTTTTACAACTTATTAGATGGGACAAAACTCTGTCTTCTACAAGAGATACGATAACATCTTGTACTTTTTCGTCTAGTCTCAATCTTTCTTTGTCTGTTGGTGTTTCATGCAACACGTCTATCCATCCTTTGGACCGCAAGTGAACTTCTATTCTAAACTTCCATAAGATCCAGTTTTCAGGATCCTTCAGTTTAGCAATAGTAAAGGTATTACTCACAGACTCCATTTTTTGTAAGACGACTTGATCAATGGAATTCAGATACTTAATTCTTTGATTAAAATTGACTTGTCCTGATGTGGCCTGGGCCCATAACCCGATAAGACACTCCAAACTGGAAGACAAAGAGAGGTTTTATTTTAGACTATATAGCATGAAAGTGGGAACAAGAATGAGGAACACATGGCAGTGTACATAACGCACCCTGGTTGTGGAACTCGGCATAAAAATTAAATATTTTTCTTTAACAACTACAATTACAGAACAGGCTGTCCTAGCGGAGGCCTCATCACATACATCAAGTGCCACATCCTGACATCCCTCATTGAAACAAAGACATCCAATGGGGCATGCCAACCTGAATGGATTATCACTGACATCCACCTGCCAAACACATCAAAATCATAAATGTATACTTCCCTCCACAAGCAAGCAACCACCTCACAGAATGTATTCTTAACAGGAATTAAGAATTATTCCTGTTAAGAATAACAGAATTTGCGGTTGACTTTAACGCCCACAATACTATGTGGGGTAACTCATCAACAGATGTCAGAGGTTGCATTATTGCAGACCAACTTACGACAACGGACACTATCCTCCAGTTCACATAGTGCAACCCAAAAGGTAATAACACAGCCATAGATCTCACTCTTGTAATGAACGACATTACAACATATGCAAACTGGAACCCCTTACTTAATTTCTGCAGCAGCCACCATCACATGATTGAAACCGACATTTCCAACATCAGGACAGGCAAGCATAAAGGGAATAACCAAACACACACTAACATAACACTAACCTTCATCTCCTGGACTACCCACATGGACTATCCCTATGATTTCATCAACAAATACAAAGAACTTGCATACACCCTTATCAATCGCAATCCATGTTAAGAGACTTAACCCGACGTGGTGGAATAAAGAATGCCAACAGAAATTAGCAAAAATCGAAGCATACAGTATGTACCTCAATGACACTAAACATCCTGGTAGTGAACTGCTAAAGTGAGAAAATAAAGGAAAAATTGATCTTCCAATCATTACTTTTTAGATTTAAAAAAAATTATAATTTCTATAGTGCACATATCTTGAAAAGCAAATAAAATCATCAGAAAATACAAGCAAACAAGCAACAATCTTAAAATCCGATGCAAACCTCATTCATTATGAAACTATTGTTTTCACTGTTGCAATATCAGACCAGTTCGTGTGGGCACAATAAAATCTGCTAAAACCATAAAAATCTAGGTGCAGTTACCTCAAAAACAACCCATAGCACCACCAATATATTGAATGTGTGCATTCTAGAAATTTAAGGATTAGTTATAGAATCCAGAATCAAAATTTCTGGCACTTAGCATTGGATGATTAAAAAAAAGAATGAAAAAATTGACTACCGAGAAATACTTCCATTTAAAGCAGCATTATGCATACCCCATATGGTTTTTCATCTATATATTTTATAAAAAAGAATGTTAATAGAATTAAATAATGGGCATTGTTCTTATAAAAATACTTTTGACTTGCCTCTGAAATGGCTAAAAACCATTGTTTGCTATTTTTGTGTGTTGGAATGATTATGAATAATATAACAGTACATGTTCTTCAAAAGCATTTATTTTAAATCAATAATTTTACTCAGGATTTTTCAAGTGTAATCACTGAGTTAGTAGAAATTGGCCCCACAAATAAACACAATGTCTTCAATTGCCCAAAATCTACATTAAGTTATGCTATGACAAATAAGTAAGTTCCATGTCTAAAGTGCTCTGAGCTTGTTTGTTTCTTGTTTGAACTCCATCTCGCAACTACTTTCTCTTGAATACCCAAAGTCTATGAAGTAGGGATGCTTGGTGGTCCTGTGTAACAAAATATTCTGCTTCCTGATATCGCCGTGCAAAACTCCGGCCGCGTGGATCTCGCCCAACACCCGAACAATCGCTTCCTTTTCCTCATACGATGGGTCACACTTCCAGAGAGGATTAGCATCGAGTTCGTCTAAGAGCAGGGTGTATTCACAACCATGTAAATAGCCGCTGTAATGAAACTTTGGAACAACTTGACCTTGCAGGCCTCAACTTTTTGTGGATTTTAACTTCGTTCTGCAGTTCACAGAGGATGTCATATTCCTCACGGCTCCTCTCCTCAAGCCCAGAAATGGATTTTGCTGCATACAGATGACCCTGAGCATCAAAACGCATCCAGATCTTCCACTTCCTATTACACGTCCATTGAGATACAACATATGTTGTACTCTGTGTTGTCTTCCGTGCATCCTTTCCTCGTGCCACTCCCATCTTTTTGGCCATGTTTATTCTTATCTTCCTGCTTCATTGGTCTATTATCTGGTGTACAATCTTCTCTTTCCTCTTTGCAATCTCCAGCTCCAACTTTGGGTGACAAGTGAACAGGGATTAAGCAGATACAAACGAACCAACAGAAGAATGTGTAAAATCGTATGGTTGCTGTGGATAGTAAGTGTAGGTGGAAGGATAGTGAAGATAGGCAATACAGAAATTAAAGTGTCGTTGGAAGGCCTGCTGAAGAGGGACGAGCAAGTCTGAAACACATGTTTAAAGTGTATGTATTCAGGTGAACTAAATAAAGAACATTATTTTTTGACTGTATAACTAAATATCTGCATCCATAATTCCAGTATAATAAGTCCTGTTAATATATAGAATGTACTAGTAATACAAAATAAATTTTAAATAGAGTTATAGTGAACAGGGCTGTTTGTGATCTCTTTCCTTTCAGAGTTCATTGTTAAGTGAATAAATTGAGTCACCTTTTTAATGATGTCTTGGTCATACCTCACACAATTTGAAACTTGTAATGTACGTTTCTTGGTCGGACAGTCACATTTACAAATGACAAAATAGGTATGGCAGTACGATGTCAGGATGCCAAAAGCTTGTTTCATCCTCATCGCACGTAGATAGGCATAGAGTTGCTTTATCCCCATTCGGAAGTTGTACATGCCATAAGTTTCTCCCCTCTTCTTGTGTTTTTTGGCTTTAAGTAACAAGTACTCATATTCTGTCTTGCTGTTTCCTTTCTGCCTGGCCTCCTCCTTCAAATGATCGTAACTTTCGTTGCCATTCTTATTCTTCTGCTTTATGAAGCCAACACGTTCCATCCAGGCATGAAGGTTGTTGTCTTTGTCTTCTTGAACCAATCTTCATTTAGTATATCAGGTAAACTATCAATGTCTACTGCCATTGGCTCACGTAATGCATCTTTTATCCCCTGATCTGTTACATTGACAGTTTTTAACGCAGTAAGCTGCATCCACTTCTTCAACTCTACTGCGACATAGTATTCATTTTTGTTTTTAGGATCAACAGAACATAATCAGCCTTAAATTTTCCTTCAGAAAACAGCTGCAGCTGGGGCTTAATATCAAAACAGTACTTGGAAGAGCTGTTGTAAAGGGAATAAGACATTCCCAGCGAAGCTAAGCCTGAATCTGCCTCATCAGAGAGATGTGGCGTTGCATAAGGCAGATAGGCTATCTTGTTGAGTGGGATGTTGATGTCGTTGGAGAACAAGTCTTCCAAATTCAAAAACTCCACATTGGCTGCTGGAACCAAATTGAAGTTTTTGTTTTTCGTTGGTTTTGAGGAACTAAAATTACTCTGATTTGATTGGTTAAAAAATGACACACTTTTAATCAGTAGCTTAAGTTTGTGCAGCTCTTGATACTCATATATGCCCTCTTTTTACTGTGATGTTCAAATAAAATGTCCCCTCGATGTGGGTTGCTGTCCGTGGTGAGGGGACCTCCCAGAGATGGTTTAGTAACTCTACCATCCCTGAATGTCCACCCACGTATTTGCCATGCGTTGTCCCATATGCCAGAAAGGGGAAACCTGGTAGTTGAGGGGCAACATAACATTCCCAACACTCTGCTTTGGCCCCTGCTTCAGATAAACGGGAGGCTCAAATCAGACTTTGTTTGAGTCAGTCTGCTGGTCGCTGAGTCATTCTTGACCTCGGCCTGGAGCCAGCTGATCTATGCAGACCGGGCGGACATGTGCTCTTCTTGACTGCATTGTGAGGGTATAGCTCCTGGAAAACCCTTGTGTGATGGTCTATGGAAGTACTCCATGTGACAGCATCTCCTTGTTAGGCCCCATGGTGGGTGGGGTCACTGGGAGCTGAATTAATATTATATAATCATGGACCATCCAAAAACAAAAACTGCAGACAATTCTACAAAGAAACAAGATTTTTCCAGTCATCCAACCTACTTGATAGTTCATGCTACTGGAGAAACATCTGTATCAAAATGTTCTCTTTTTCTTATCCAGAAATTGTTTGAATCTACAGTTGGAAATTTGAAAAAAAAAAAAAAAACAAAAATTGAGGTCAGGAGACCTGCTTTTAGAAACAACCTCACCTCAGTAGTCTAAAAATCTTTTGGCAATAAAGACCCTCGGAGTCATAGAAGTCACTGTCACCCCACACAGAAGTCTAAACTCGTGCGGTGCTATCAGAGATCAATCTGATGTCTGAAGATGAATCAGATATTCAGATCGGCCTTTCTGATCGAGGTGTAACTGCTGTCCGACGCATCTCCATTCGTCGAGATGGCAAGTTAATTCCTAATAAACACTTAATTTTAATCTTTAACAAATTGACATTGCCATCATTCATTACGGCAGGTTATTTGCGCTGTTTGGTTTGCCCACATATTCCAAATCCACTGCAATGTTTCAAATGCCAGAAAAATGGGAATGTCCAAAAGCTGTTTGGACATTCCCAAATATCCTACAGAGGGGAAAAGTTTGTGCACAGTGTGGAATTGAAGGCCACCAGAGTACTGAGTGTACTGGTACTCCATGCTGTGTAAACTGCAAATATGCCCATCCTGCCTATTCTCGAAAATGCCCTGCATGGCAAAGAGAGAAAGATTCAATGGGTAAAAACTGTGAATAACATCCCATACCCAGAAGCCAATCGCATAGTCACTCCAAATGTACCATTGAAACAAGACATTAAAGCTGCTTCATTGAAGTCTACAAAGATGTGTGGGATTCAAACAGATATTTCTGTTTCCTCAAAGGAATCTATTACTTGCCATGTGAAATGCTTACTGATTCCATCAAAAGAAATACTAGAAAAGGAGAATATAAAACCAAAAACACCTCTACCTAAAACAGGGGTAATAATGAGAAACCTGGGTTCTAAAAAGGCTAGAAAGAACCCACTAAACAGAGTGAAAGCGGCTCTCTGTAAATGTAAAGATCAGAGGCTTACTCTGAGTGAGTTTTCTGATATTTCTGATGAAGAGACAAATAAGGTGGTGACACAACTAACGTCACCTCTAAACGAAAACTTACTCTGAGATAAAAGAGGGATACTCTCGAAGAATGCTGCCTCAAACACACAATGGATTATAAAATAATCCAATGGAACTGTCGTGATTTTTGCAACAACTTCTGACATTAAACACTTGACATCATCTACCTCATCTATCTGCGTGGCACTCCAGGAGACTCATCTGAAACCTGGAGAGAGAATTAATTTAAAGAATTTGGACTTCACTGCAAGGATGATGATAGCCACATTCGTGCCAGTGGTGGTGTGGCTATTCTGGTTTCCAATTGCGTTCCATCCTTGCCAGTACAAATAACCACTGATTTGCAAACTGTCGCAGTCAGAATTTCTATTGGAGTAACTGTCAGTTTGTTCCATATACTTGCCAGCAGATCTCAGAGTCAATGAGGATGAATTGGATATCCTGGTTGAACAGCTGCCAACTCCAATTCTCTTACTTGATTTCAATGGCCACAATCCAATGTGGAGCACTCCCGACATCAATTGTCGAGGCAGAGCCATTGAGTGACTCATAGGCAATCAGCAAATGTATCTTTTTAATACTGGAGAAGTGACATACTTTTATGCCCCAACAAGAACATTTACTGCCATTGATCTATCCTTAGCAAGTCCAAACCTGTTTTCAGCATTTACGTGGGAAGTTGGATCTAATCTACTTTCCAGTGACCATTTCCCAATATTTTTAAAATATTGAGGCAGAGAAAGCTGTGGAACAGCTTGTCCACCATCCTGGAAACTTGAAATGGCAGATTGGTCCACATTCTCCTGTATGGCTAACATCTCTGAGGAAATGGTCAATACTGCTGATATCAATGATGCAGTTGAAGTTGTCACTTGCAGTATTATTCAAGCAGCTGAAAAAACTATGGGGAAAACATCAACCAGATATCCAAAGCATCCAAAACCATGGTGGGATCAGAATTGCGAGGCAGCATTTAAAAAAGAAAAGAAAGCATGGAGGATTTTCAGAAGATACCCCACTACTAATAATTTGATTGCTTTTCAAAAGGCAAATGCCAGAAGAATAAGAAGGCATTCTTGGAGGAAGTATGTTTCTAGCATAACATCTTTCACCAGCTCAAAGGGAGTCTGGGATAAAATTCATAAAATTAGTGGGAAATATGCTTCTTAGTCTCTGTTTATGCTTGAAAATAATGGCACAATAATCAGTGATATACAGGGTATTGCTGATACATTGGGTGAAACTTTTTCCCTCTATCCAGCAGTATTATGTATTCAAGGAATTTTCAGGCTTATAAAGCCAAAAGTGAAAAACAGCAATTAAACTTTCACTTTTCATCTGATGAGTATAATGTGCCATTCACCAGCGTGGAACTTTAAACAGCGATCTCTCATTCAGGGAATAGTGCCGTAGGCCCAGATAAAATTCATTACAGCATGATTAAAAATCTGTCAGACAATTCCCTTAGTAATCTTCTGAATCTGTTTAACAGAATATGGATAGAACATACTTTTCCCGACCCTTGGAGGCTATCTATCATTATCCCCATCCTTAAGCCGGACAAAGACCACAAGAATCCCTCTAATTACAGACCAATCTCTCTGACAAGTTGCCTGTGCAAAGTTTGAGAGAATGGTAAACAGATGCCTGATTTTTTTCCTAGAGGAAAAGAACTATTTTTCACTACATCAGAGTGGATTTCGTAGGAACAGAACTACCACAGACAACTTAGTAAACCTTGAAACATCTATATGCGAAGCGTTTGTTAGACAACAACACTTAGTGTCTGTGTTTTTCAATATAGAGAAGGTCTATGACCGCTGTTGGCAATACGGGATACTCTGTGATCTGCACCAATTCGGATTGCAGGGTAATTTGCCAAATTTTATAAAAAACTTCCTGCAGAATCGAAGATTCCAAGTCAGGATGGGCATAACTCTATCTAGGCCTTTTGCAAGAAGGTGTTCCTCAAGGATGTATTTTGAGTGTGACTCTATTCCTAATTAAAATTAATAGCATAGCTAACTGCCTTTCTCCCAGTGTGAAACACACTTTGTATGTGGATGACTTTCAGATCTCCTGCTAGTCTAGCAACATGAGTTTCATTGAGAGACAACTGCAAACCTGACTAAATTGCATAGACAATTGGTCTAAGACCAATGGTTTTAGTTTTAACACGGAGAAGACCTCGTGCATCCACTTCTGCCGAAGGCATGGTTTTCACATAGATCCGGAAATTCACCTAAATGGGGTTAAAATCCCAATGGTCAACGAGGCAAAGTTTTTGGGAATTTTATTTGACCAAAAACTGACTGACAACATTTGTGCTATTTGAAGAGTAGATGTTTAAAATCTTTCAACCTTTTAAATGTACTATGCTTCTCATCCTGGGGAGCAGACAAATGTTCTATGCTCAGGATTTATAGGGCCCTTGTCTGCTCTAAGCTGGACTACAGATGCATTGTTTATGGCTCTGCGTGAGAATCTACTTTTCAGATGATGGATCCAATCCATCATCAAAGCACTGTTTGTGCACTGGTGCTTTTCGAACTTCTCCTGTCCAAAGTTTGTATGTGGATGCTTATGAGTATCCACTATCCCTCAGGAGAGAACAGTTGTTTCTTTATTATATAAAACAGAAATCTCAAGCTAAATCGTTAGTTGTTTATATGGTATCAGATACCCAGCTGATAAGATTTGTGGGGACAAGGAGTAGACACCAGCGTGGGGAGGTGTTGACCTTTCAGTTAAAGGTGAACACACTTGCTTTGCCCGCGAATATCAAATATTGACATGAGAAAGTCTTTTCCAAATGGGGGTAGTTGTTTGCAGGACGCAGAGAGACTCATGCAGAGACTGTGTGTACCAATTCAACGCATTTATTTGACGAAGATATGCTTATGATAAAGTCTGTCCAGATGGGTGTTTCTTTCCCAAGCAAGAGAGTTCATCTCCAAGGATAAGTTGATTCAGAAACAGGAGAAAGTTAGTTTTCAATCTAAGGTGTTTCTGTAGGCTGGGAGAGTTGAGATCCATGCCTGGAAGTTAGGTCTCTGTTCACACCGGTCCGGGTAGAGAAGTGTGCTCGGAAAGTTAAGTTCCTCACTCTTGCCGCACTCGTTCAAGTTTGAGTCTTCTCCGTAATCCTGGTTAGAATCTTAGGAACAGACTAACCACTCACAACCTCTCTTGTCCTTGGGATTTTGGGCTTTTATAACCTTTTTCTTTCCAAACTCCCGAGATTTTGATTGGTTTGAATGCTGATTCCCTTCGATTCTATTGGTCCCTGGTCCATTGCCAGGTATGCAATTTGGGCCACGGGGTCGCCGAACATCCCCGTCCGGGCCGTTCGCCTCCAGAGTCGGGTCAAGTCCTTTCCCGGATGACGGACCCATAAATTCTACCTAATGTCTATTTTTCCTGTCCTGGAGAAGATGCAAATCTCCCAGCCGCTGCTCCCTCTACAGGAGTGTCAGCAGGTCCCGCTTTGAACTCTGTAAGGTGACCATCTAAAGTTACCCTGGCGGACGATCCATCTCTCGTTCTCACGATTGATGATCACGGATCTGTCAATTAGGTTTGGAATGTGGCAATTATATTGTCTCGCACCCTGTTCCTTGGATAGAGATGGTTCGAATTGAATGGATGGATAAGATGTTGCTTGTTGTGCTCTTAAAAGTTTTAGTGTTTTTAGTGGAAATTTTGTTTTAATAATATGGTACTATGTAGAATATTGCATCGAAAGACAAGGAGAATCATAATCAGTCAAGTAGGACCTCTTAAACTTTGAACTTTTTGAAATTTGGGCAAAATAGAACATTTTCCGGAAACTGGTACTTAAAGTACCTTTTAACCAGATCGGTTGACGCCGACTAGTGCGGACTGCCAGATTATTGTAATATCTGAAATTTCGTGGTCTTCGGACCATCTACGGCTTTAATACCGTCAAACTTTTGGTCGGGGGTCGAACGCCGATATTTCGCTTTCGGTGAATTGGTGGATAATATCCTTCGGGCAGTTCTTTTAGGACCCTTTCAGTAGTTCTCTTAGAAAATTTCAATCAGTTATTTCCAATAGTTTTTGAATTATGGAGATTCTAGTTTTCTTGTTCGAATTTCAACATCGGCCAAACTTTCGTTTCAACAGCAAAGGTCATTGACCTTTCTTTATAGAGATACATTAGTTAAGTGGGAAATCGGTAAATTCGGCTATTGCTCTTATTTAACATAGAGATAATTATATATTTTTGGAATTGGGATAATTTAAGGGAAATACTGGTGATATGGATAAATATATAGAATAATCATACATAAAGTTATTAAAGGAATTACAATATACTTTCACTATTTTTGTTTATTATAAGTTAATCTTAAGCTATATTATATAAGTTTTGGTATTTATTTCAATTTATATATATTTATATATATATATGTAATTAGACTAATCGATCTTAAGCTTACTCCTTGCGTTATTTTGGATATAATTTAAAATTTGTTCATATATTGGTATCATATCCACACTTTTTATCGATATGGAGTCTGCTACTCGTGAGATGTTTAGAACCTCTGTCGATGGCATTTTGGATGAAATTAAATCGTACGCAAAAGCCAATCCTAAAGGTAGATTCAATGCACCTATGCACGTGCAATTCATTTTGGATCAATTCAATAAGGTCATTGACCTAGTTGAAGGCATCTTTGATGGTTTAAAGCCCCTTGATGCCACCCAGGAAAGAATGACTACTTTGGCTACAAAGAAGGACATAATTTGTTTGAGCGAGAATCTCAAAATGGATGATTTCCAACAAACAATTTTGGATAGACTTGACAAACTGGAAAATAACATTACCCATAGTTTAGTTAATGAAAAACATAATGACATAAACAATAAAATTCTAGAAAAATTAGATATCATACAAGATAACACTATGCCTGATTCGCAAAATGAATTATTGAGAAAGCTCAAAGAGATGGAGGATAGTTCGATTGACAGGATTAAAAATGATATTACAAAGATGATAACTAAGATAAATGAAGGTTTTAATATGAGAGAGGATCTACAGCAATCTCAGAATCAGGTAAATTTATTAAACGAAGGTACCATCAATGAAATTCTAAACAATCAGAAATGCCTATACGAGAAACTGGGAAAGGTGGAAACTATTTGTAATGCTGAAAGACAACCATTGAAAACTTACAGTGAAGTCTTAAAATCTGGCAAACCTAATGTAAATAATCGGCATAAACATCTGAATACAAGTATGGAGGTACTACTTTTGTATAATGTGGATGGAGAGGCTGATTCAAATCATTTGAGGAAAATCCTGTACGATCGGGTAAGACCATCGCAATTGGCCATAGGAATCGATAAAATCAAGAATATCGGAGGAGGGGGTGTGGCAGTGGAAATGGGGGACAGTGAAGATGCGAATAAATTTGAACAATTTGTCAGGAAGGAAATTCCACAAATAGTAATTAAGAAACCAAAGAAAAAACTGCCTCACTTAGCTATTTATTCAGTGCCATCTGAGCTATCAAGAGAAGAGTTACCATTATGTATTTTCCATCAAAATGAGAACATTGGAGTAACATGCACTGAAGAAGAATTTTTAGAAAACTTTAGGATTAAATTTCGCATGGGTAAGAAGGGCAAATATTATAATAACTGGGTGATAGAAGTATCACCAAAATTGAGATTACAACTATTAAAATACGAAAAAATTTCAGTCCAATGGTCCAAGTGTAGAATTACTGACTTTTGCCCAGTACTCCAATGTTTTCGCTGCTGCCGATTTGGGCACACTTCCACTTCATGCAGTCAAGAGGTACCAACTTGCAGTCACTGTGCTGGCCAACATAGCTTTAAGGACTGCACTAACAAGAACAAACCAGCTATTTGCTGCAATTGTAAACACGATGGTCCTTCTGCTTGCGGTCATAATGCTAGAGATGGTTCTTGTCGATTATTTGCCAGAATTAAAAATAACCTAATACAACGAACGGATTATGGACCAATACATTAACAATAACATCTGTTTTCTGCAATATAACACAGGGAAAAGAATTGCAGCTACTTCCCTCCTTGCCTCAGTTATTAATAAATTTGATTTTGTATTAGTACAAGAACCATACTGTATCAAATTCAAACCTGCATGTTTACCTACATCTTGTATATTTTTATCCGGCACATCAGACTATCCATGGGCAACTTTCATAGCCACACATAACAAGCTTTCTATTTTACATCACAAAAATATCAGTAATAAATACATTTGCTGTACAGAAATCATTATAAACAGATGTAGGTACATATTTATAAACTTTTACTGCCCTGGAGATTGTAATATACAGGAATTCGTCTCAGATATGCAGGACATTGTGGATACTTTTTCCAATACTTATTTCGTTCTAGCTGGTGATACCAATTCACATTCCCCTTGCTGGGGNAAAAAAAAAAAAAAAAAAAAAAAAACTTTTATCTAGACTGACTCTACTACTGCGTCTTTATTAGGGAGTGGAAAAGAGAAAACCTCTGCTGAAACAGAATTGCCGCGTAAGATAACAAAACATATGTTCCTCGTGTAACTATATAATGTTATGACTCTGTCACATTTCCAGCAACTTTTATGTTTTAAATTTATTTTTATCTATTAATACTTATTAATGTTTTGCACGCGTGTATAACCTCATATATATAATTGTACACGCGTTAATTAATTTTATTTACGTTAATAATTAGTTATCAATCTTCAGTGTAAACTATGTAATTTCCTGTATATACCCGGTAATACTTAGTGGCACCGGGATATGCCATATGGCATATTGATCAATAAATATCTGTATCTGTTCCTTGGTCCTACCGGTCCTATTTACGTAATAAGTCACCGATATATTGACTTTAGCTCGACAGCTGGTTTCCGTTTCGGGGAGGTGTAGTCCTGGCCTTTCAGATTATTTATAGCTCGCTCGAGCTGTGTCCCTATATTCAACATAAGAATGGAGAATGTAACCAGCACGATTCACCTGGAAATGGGCAACATTTCACAGCCTGAGGTTTACAGTATACCACCTTGGTCAACTCTTGCGATAAATGTTGACCTTAGCTTAAAGCAGTTTCTTAAGGAATCCACTCCAGACTATGTCTACATACAGCACTTTGCAGAAATTCAACACCATGACAGGACTTTAATTCCTATTTATACTGATGGTTCTAAATCGGATGATTATGTTGGCTCAGCCTTTGTCTGCCAGGATGAAATCATGTCAGAACAAATTGCACTGAATTCATTTATCTTTACTGCAGAGCTGCAGGCTATTCACCTAGCCTTAAAGTATGTAATCAGAAAAGGTCAATGTTGCTGTGTTATTTACACTGACTCAGTTAGTGCACTTCAGGCTTTGATCTTGTGTGAACCTAGTTTTCACTCTATAGTGATTAAAATCCATAAACTGTTTTGCCATCTTTGTGCGAGTAATATTTTTGTAAAATTTTGTTGGGTCCCAGGCCATGTAGGTATAAGAGGAAATGTAGAAGCTGATGCAGCTGCAAAGTCAGAAAGTCCTTCTCAGCATACAATGTTTATTGAAGGAGATGATTTGAAGCTAGTCATTAAAAAACGACTAACGGAAAGATGGCAAAATGTGTGGAATACACAAATCCACAATAAACTACATGAGATCAAATCAATGATAGAAAATTGGACACACATGAAATTCTATGATAGGAGATGTGAAGTTGTTATTACTCATTTGAGAATTGGACATACTCGGTTGACTCATCAATACCTTTTGAAGGGTGATGACCAGCCAGTATGCCAGTATTGCAACTGTCCTCTTACTATAAAACACATACTGCTCGATTACTCTGCCTTTGAGACCAAGCGTAGACAGTATTTTGGGACAGGGTGTTTGATAGAGATACTGGGCCAGAGGCTCAATCTTTATAATGTATTGGACTTTTAAAAAGTCACTAATTTGTATAAAGAAATTTAACTATTTATTTATTTTTCACTCTTTCGTGTGGTGGTGTTTGTTTTTATTACTGCAGAGCTGTAGGCTATTTATCTAGCCTTAAAGTATGTAATCAGTAAAGAGCATCGTTGCTGCATGATATACACTGACTCAGTTAGTGCACTTCAGGCTTTGATCTCGTGTGAACTAGTTCTCATTCCATAGTGATTAAAATTCATAATTTGATTCGCCATCTTCTTGCTAGGAATCTCTCTCTATAAAATATTGTTTGGTCCTGGGCCACGTTGGTATAAGAGGAAATGAAGATGGTGACGCAGCTGCAAAGGTAGCTAGTCCTTCACAGCATGCAATGCCTATTGAAGGAGGTGATTTGAAGCTAGTAGTTAAAAAAAACAACTAGCAGAGAGATGGCAAAACATGTGGAATGCACAAATCCACAATAAACTATACGAGATCAAACTGATGATAGAAAATTGGGCACGTAATAAACAGCATGACAGGAGATCTGAAGTTATTCTTACTCAGTTGAGAATTGGGCATACTCGGTTGACTCATTAATACCTTTTGAAGGGTGATGACCAACCAGTATGCCAGCCAATATTGTAACTGTACTACAAGTGTTAAACACATTCTGTGCTACTGTATTGCCTCTGAGAGGATTTGTAGAGAGCATTTTGGAAATGCAAGTTTTAAAGACATTCTGGGCCAGAGGCCAAATCTTGATAAATTATTGAACTTTCTGAAAGTCACTAATAATTAAACAAATTTGATTACACAGGTCAACAAAAAAAAAGTTTTTTTTTGTTCAGTTCTAAAATCAGTTCTAAAATCCTAGGCCCAAAAAAAAAGTTTTTTTTTGTGCCTAGGATTTTAGAACCGATTTTCGCTATATTTGGGTCGCTGAATCCAAATATGAAATCAGTTTTTCTCTATCAGCTTTACTTTTTTAGATCTGTTTTTTTTTTAACATACAGTGCTACTTGAAATGTGCAGCTCTAATTCCAGTTTGTACAGTTCTAATATATTCCAGTTTGTACAGTTCATATGCAAGAATTGATTCTTGTATATTTCCCCCCTCGATGTGGGTTCCTATCCGTGGTGAGGGGCCCTCCCAGAGATGGTTTAGTAACTTTTCTTTACCATCCCTGGGATCTGAACGCTCATCCATGTGTTTGCCGTGCGTGGTATCCTGTATGCCAGAAAGGGGGATCCTGGTAGTTGAGGGGCAACATAACGTCCCCAACACACTGCTTTGACCCCTGCTTTGGATAAATAGGAGGCTGAAATCAGGCTCCATTTGAGTCAATCGGCTGGTTGTTGTGACAGTTTTGACCTTGGCTTTGAGTCAACTGATCAATGCAGACCGGGCGGACATGTCAGACAAAATGTGCTTTTCTTGACTGCATTGTGAGGGTACAGCTCCTGGGAAACCCTGGTGTGACGGTCTATGGGAATCTCTCATGTGACTGCATTCCCTTGTTGGGCTCCATGGTGGGTGGGGTCACTAGGAGCTGAATATTCAAATATACAATATGGATCCTAAACCAACCAAAACATAAGTGTACAGATACAATAACATCAAAAAACAAAAGTTTATCCAACCATCCAACTTACCTTATAGCTCATGCAGTCAGTGAAACACCTCTTTCTAACCATTCTCTTTTCCTAATACAAAAATTATTTCAATCAACCGTTGGGAATTTGAAAAAAATTCAAAAGTTGAGGTCAGGAGACCTGCTTTTAGAAACAACCTCACCTCAACAATTGGCAAAACTTTTGTCAAGACTTTGGGAGATATAGAAGTCACTATAACACCACACACGAGTTTAAACTCATCATGTGGTGTGATATCGGAGGCAGATTTGATGACTGAAAATGAATCAGATATCCAGATAGGCCTTTCAGAACGAGGTGTTACTGCATCAGATGCATTTCTATCTGGCGCGATGGCAAGGTGATACCTACAAAACATCTTATTTTCACGTTCAACAAGCCAACATTGCCATCTTCTGTTGCAGCAGGATATCTCCGTTGCCCAGTTCGCCCGTACATTCCAAACCCGCTGCGTTGCTTTAAATGCCAGCGGTTTGGACATTCACAAACATCTTGCCGTGGGAAAAGTGCATGCGCTCAGTGTGGAAAAGAAGATTATGAGAGTACTGAGTGTACAACTATTCCATGCTGCGTCAACTGCAAAGACACCCATCCTGTCTACTCTCGGAAATGCCTTGCATGGCACAGAGAGATTCAGCAGGTAAAAACTGTAAACAATTTATCTTACCCAGAGGCTTGGCACATGGTCACCTCAAGAGCTCTTTTGAAAGAAAAGACATTTGCAGCTGCTGTGAAGTCTACAAAGAAGCTTGGGTTCAAACTGATATTTGTTTTCCCAAAGGAATCTTACTCGCCATGCGAAATGTTTAATACTCCCATCACTAGAAACACCAGAAAAGGAGAGTACAAGAGTAAAAACACCACTACCTAAAACAGGGGTAATAACGAGAAACCTGGGTTCTGAAAAGGCTAACAAGAACCCAGTAAACAGACTGAAAGCAGCTCTCTCTAAATGTAAAAAAATCAGAAGCTCACTCCGAGTGACTTTTCTGATATCTCTGATGAAGAGACTAATATGCAGGTCACAAAACCAACGTCATCTCCAAAAGAAAAACCCCCTGTCAAATTAAAGAGGTGTAAAGTACTATATTAATTTTCCGACTTTCCAACGATTATCGACACTACTGTGTGCCGGAAATAGCCGTTCCCTAACGGGTACTTTACGCGGATTCGCGTTAGTGTGCCAGGCCTGGACTTTTAGCGTGCACCGAATTAAATAATGACAAAGTTTGTCAATAACAAAAATCAAATATTTAATTTAACTTCTAGTAATAAACTATATACAGTATTTAGTAAAAATCAAACAATAATTTATTCAAGGAAATTCAACAAGAATCAACCCGACAAACTCAAATCAATCTATTTCTAACTTAATTTTATTCCCCTTTGGAATTCGACAAAATCAAAGAATTAACTTATTAACAATAATTCTTATAAATTAAAGATC
The DNA here is from genome assembly GCF_000671375.1 of Centruroides sculpturatus. Lineage (NCBI taxonomy): Eukaryota > Metazoa > Arthropoda > Arachnida > Scorpiones > Buthidae > Centruroides > Centruroides sculpturatus. The sequence continues at coordinate 24,010 of NW_019386490.1, read as the reverse complement.
CTAATTGTCACCTCAATATACTAGGAACCTATTTCCTCAAACTCTCAAGACTTTCTATAATCGTCGATCCACAAATCGAATAACTTCAAAATCGCCTTGGAACTATTTGATCCTATCGGACATCTCTCTCGATCACTGCTACGAAGCTCACCAAAGCTCGTTGCTATCAGGAATTCACCTCTCTGACTTCACTTGAGAATCGCTTTTGTTCACTGTGAGGTGACGTCACAATTCTGGGTGAGACACTCCCCTCATTTACATACTTATTTGTAACATTAAATTTTTCTCGTTTATCTGGCAGCTTATTTTTCCGACAATACTTCGCTAATTTTTTACATTATTCTTTTAACAATTATTGGGATGCATGATTCTTTTAAGGTTTAGCGATTTCTAACTAGGTTGTGGGGTCTTTTCCTCGGTGTGGACTTACTTTTTTTCAGCTCGGGATTGCACGTGAGTGCGAGTTTTAACTACGGCGCTTTTCTTTCGTTGGCGAGTTGGTTTTTCTCTTCTATTTTTAACTTTCTAAGGTGAGTGGTGAGGAAACCTTCGTCTTAACTAAACATAAGCCCCAAACAAAATAGAATAATAAGCAAAATAAAAGTAAATAAAAATAACGTTTGGACTTGGTTCCTTACACCCCTTCCCCTTTAGATTAAAGAGAAATTTTTTTCTCTTTTCATTTAAAGCCAAAAAATCCTCCAACTCTTATCTCTTCTAAAGGAGTGCGCCTTATATACAATTGCTGCCAGGTTTACAAATTAATACATCCCTTACAATGATTTGACATAAGCGAGAGTGACTCGTTGCTTAATAAATTTAGAATAATAAGTTAGAATAAATTTATTCTAACTTAGTTATACAATTTGGGGAAAATGTTGACATACAATCACATGCGAGTTCCAAGGTTTCTTGCCATTTTCACGCTCTTCTTTGGTGTGAACTGGGGTGAAGCGTTAATCCCCAAAAATTTTTCTAACGATTTATTATCTTTCTTCACGCTACGGACTGATTGTCGGGTTATAGTTTAGCATTGTTAATTGTTTTAGTGAGTGGTTATCCCAGTCCGTTATCGTGAGAAAAACGTAGGTTTTTTTTTTTTCCTATTTTAGCTATTTTATTGCAGTTTATTTTTATTTCATTGCTTTTTCAAAATAACGTACGGCGACGTTTCGATGTTCGACGTTTCTGCTCACAGCTCCCTTCCTCGCCCGACGTTCTACCGGTCTTGTTCCTGTTTTTCTCGGTGTCTTCCTTCTCGTTGGAGTCGTCCGAAATCTCGATCACCACGTGTTTCGAGGTGCTTACCTCTGTCGCCTTGTCATGGCCGGCCGGTGGCGCCTTCTCCTGCTCGTACTTGTCCAATCTGGCTTGGAGGGACTGCACGCGTTCGCATTTTAGTTCTGCCCGCAGAACCTCTACGTACTCGGGCTCGTACCCACCCAGACTTCTGATCATCACCGTGCAGGGATCGGCGGGCAGCTCCTTGCCGGAAAGGAGATGTTGCAATGCTGCTTCGAAGGCGTTCATCACGCCGACCCTTTCGAGAATATCGAACAGTCTGTCCACCGCTTCTTCACGGCTTTCTTCCTGCGTCGATTCCTCTGTCGACGTCGACTCTATCGTATATTCCATCGTCGACTATCCTGTGTATTGTCGACTAAATAGTTCTTTAGCGACAGCTACTTCGTCAGCTAAAGGAGCATAAAGATCCAGAAAANCGTAAATCAATAAGAATCAACCCGACAAAACTCAAAAGAATCTATTTTCTAACTTAACTCAATTTCCCTTTGGAATTCAACAAAAATTCAAAGACTTAACTTATATACAATAATTCTTATGAAGTAAAGATCCTAATCATCACTTCAATATACTAGGAACCTTTTTCCTCAACTCTCAAGACTCTCTAATCTTTGATCCACAAATCGAACAACTTCAAAATTGCCTTGGAACTACTTTATCCTATTGGACCCCCTCTCTCATTTGCTGCTACGAAGCTCACCACGCTTGTTGCTAACAGAAGCTCACCTCATTAACCTACCTGAGAGGGACATAGAACTATGGAGCCATCGTAATACAGAATGGTCCATTACGACAGTAAATTTTGTTCCATCTAGGTAAACCTTGAACTTCTCTATAGCCCATACAACGGCTAGACTCTCAAGCTCAGTGGCCGTATAGTTTCTTTTGGCTGCATTTAAGGTACGGCTAGCGTATGCAACGACTTTCTCCTGGCAAAACACTGGTCCCAGTCCTACAGTGCTAGTGTCGGTATATAATGTATAAGGCATACCTGGCCTAGGAAGCTGCAAAATAGGTGCAGTTATTAACTTACTTTTTAGCTTTTCAAAAGCTTGACGGCATTCTTCCGTCCACTCCCATTGTTTCCATTTCCACCGTAACTGATACAATGGTTCGGCGATGGTTGCGTAGTTAGGTATGAATCTACAGTACCAGCTGCACATTCCCAAAAAGGTGCTAAGATCCTTCGTATTTCTGGGNTTCTGCAGTCCAGAGGTTGGGCTGTGGTGTATGGCTTCCTTTGTTGTATGGCAAGTCTAACCATTGTCTTCTATAGCCCTGGAATGTCCAGTTTGGACCATGTCTGTCCAGGATACAACGAGACAGGAGACTTGGTCTTCATCTGTCATGGAGTCTGTCTTGGGATTGTCCTGGGGATGTCCTAAAGGAACAGGGTAGCTGGAGATGTCTGCCAGTGTATGGCGCCAGATGAAGGTCACCTTGACTCAAGTTCCAGCCTCCTTTTTATCCAGTCTAGGCCTAGGAAAGCCCATCAGGTGATCAAGTGTTGTTGGAGACGAAGGTTGATTTTGCAGGTGGTGTGTTATAGGTGAGCTGTTGATGATGCTAAATGGAGCTGCTATTACCATATTTGGTTCGAGATTTGTAAGATTCATCTTATTTACTTGTTCAACAGTTGACTTTCTCCTCTTAACAATAGGTTGTTATCATTTAGCACAAGATTGTTATAATTCTTGAACAGTTGCTGATGGAAAGGGTGTCATTCAATCCATTTTCTGTGTGATGTTTTCTTAATGATCACAATGGAGAAATAGACCTAAAAATTTCCATAATTTAGGGCTAACTCCACTCTGATCTCTCACAACATCCCTGACAAAGAGTCAATTAACAGTCATAATTCCACTTTCAGTGAGCAAGGATTCTTCAAGTGTTATTGCATAAAAAGTGCATAACAAATGCCTGCAAATGTAAAAAAGTGAAGTTGCTATGTAATTCTTGATGCCATAATAATTCAAACTAATGTTAGTAAGTAAGTCTTAGGATAAAACTGTTCTTATGTTTTTAGTACAGAATTGAATTGTTTGTTTGTTCTTTTAATTGACATAGTTTTAACTTATACATAAGATTATTTTTCAATAAAGTGTTCTATAAAATCCTTGTTTATTATCTTGTACCTATTCAATCCAGTGAAATAGGCAATGTAAACAAAAATATTAATTTTGACATTCTCTAGCCCTCTTTAGGCAATCTTAAGTTTGCCTAATTTGTTTTCAGGCAAAGTCTGAAATAAAAAACTTTATTTTGGGCAATGATTATAACACTGTCGGCAATCTTAACTTTACCTAAAAAATCCTATAATTGCCAGTAACATATATAAAGTACAGAAAACAATTAGAAGTAAATAAAAAATAATAATTTTATAAATAAAGAAAAATATAAAATGTTTGTATTGTTTCATTTTTTTTTATAAAAAATTTTATCTTTAAAGTACTTTTCATGCAAAAGCTTACCACTAGGAGGATTTAAAATATTTACAACTTCAATTCTATCAAAATAAATCATTACACCACCACTGAAATAAGAAAAATTCTTATGTTAATTCAATAATATAAAGTAGCTTTAATATTATTCTTACATTGTAACTATAACATCATTTATTACAAACAATATTTAAACATAAATAATAAACTAATATTAATATTCCCTCAAGATATAAATATGAACACTTTTTTTGTTATTTAATTAATTAAGAAATTATAATGTAGCTAATATAAAAAGTAATGCTTAATAGTGTGTATTACACCTCAAGCTGGAATAAGAATTGTATATCTTGAAGTTAGTATACTGTTTCTAGAACTTCCTGAATTTTATGAGGTTATGTTATATTTACTTTTTACAAAATCTGTAAATATGGATTATTTTAAATTTAGATAACATTTAAAATTTTGTACACCTAATTCATTATATCTGAAAATTTTACTAATCTATGATATGTTTTAACACTAACTAATAAATTTGAAAAGAACAAGTATCATGAACTAAAGTACACTAGTAAGAAGTAAACAAAAAAAATTCAGCAACAAGTTGCTTAACTTCCCCGGTAACATTTAGTGAAACTAACCAACCAATATATTTTATTTAAAAACTTTTTATATATTTTTAACTATTATAAAATTGCAAAAAGTTTCATATTGAGAGTAGGGATGAGTTTTATAAAAAAACTGTAAATGCTAATAACAAGTAAAATCATCATTAAGTCTGACCCTACTGGAGATACACGTGATCCTCTTTATCTCCCCACCCTTCAACTTTTAATCACCAAAATTTAATAATGTCAATCCCTAATAAACAAACTTCCCTACAAAATTTCAGAAATGTTTGGCAAAAAGCACAAGTGTTATTAAGCTTAAAAGAGGATGAACAAAATTGTGCCTCACATACTAACATCAATACATACAGGAAAAAAAACCCCAAATTTTTTTGCATTTCTTAATGTTTCAAGATCCTGAGTCCAAAAATGCAAAAATCTGGGGGGATCAATTTTTTGACTGATTGCCACACTTTCCCTCTGTTATAACAGCTGGGAAAGTAAAAGTAAGATATTTTAATTAATGGATGACTCTTAGTAATTTGCATTTGCAAAGACTCACTCACAAACCAGGTCGGCAATTATGCCTTATCATTAATAAAACTAGATCCCAGACATTCCTTATAGAGGATAATTCATCACCTACTGATAAACCACTTCAAAGAGTATACCTATACAATAACCAACCCCATCAATCTTATCTCCAAATTGCATGAAATTAAACTAACTGGTAAGGAGCACACTACAGTGCTTGATTTTGTATCAATGTTCCAGTCAAATCTCCTTGAGTCTTGTTTTTGCACATTACAGAATTTCTTTTTCTTTACCATACACAATACATAAAAGTTTCACAAATTATGAAGCTTACACACTTGTTGGGATACATCTCCTTTGACAAACAAGTACACCGACAAACATGGAGTACCCACGAGCAGTCCCCTCTCTGGTGATCTAGTGAGTTGATTCTCTGATATTTGGAGGAACAGACCCTGGAAAGATTTCTATTGGATATATTACTACATATTAAATATGCTGATGATATTTTAGTAATACCAAAAGCTAAACCTAACATCCAAGATGTTTTAGAGGCTTTCAACAACATATATGGCCTTATTCTTAACCTAAAGCAATCTAGTAATGCAGGGATGCACATTGACATTCAATTTTCAAATGATCGAGTAACATCTCATGCAAAATGTATGCCCACTCATTAGCCTTTCTTTATACCATCCAACTCTGATCCTGTGTGCTATAAAACTGCAGCCTTTAGGCCCCATTAATTAAAAAGTGCTTACACACATTATTCAGATAGCTCATGCTCCTGGTTTGTATGAAATCCCTGTAAATGACTACAGGTTCAACAAGCATCAATGCTACATTTTCTCCATGTACAGATCCCTCAGGGCTAGAATTAATAATCATAAATATAACACATCCAAAAACAGACATGTCAGAGCCAGGATGTCTACATGTTTGGAGGATGCTAAACTCAAATGTAACATCTTTAACTGTCATACAATTTGAACAGCCATGGCAATGCAGATTTACAGGACTACCCTATCAGTTACATGCATTAAAGTTATAACATCATACTACTGCAAACATGCCAGTATGTTATTAATTCTTAAAAATTAAGTAAATAAAGAAGTACCTTATTTTAAAAAATTTTTTTTATTTTTCTTCTGAAAACCCATATGAAAATGTTCCTTTTAAATTCTGTATGGAATTGTGCTTTTTAAATTGTGTCACTATGCTAATGGAATGCCTGTACTACTCGACAAATCATTTGTATGATTATTAAACAGTGCTGAAGTAAGTACTGAGGTTACTGTGTGAGTTAATGACTGTTGTTCCAGCTTTGGGAGTATATTTTTATTTTTCTTGAAATTTAAATTGGCGTTACTGAAAGACATTTACCTTGTACCACATGGAACATTCTTTACTTCATCTGTTTGTAGTGTAACCTATTTATAAATAAATGAAATTTAAATTATGCTAAAAAAAAACTATTTTTGATATATTTGTTGGGTTATTCTAATGTTAGTTATTTTTAAATATCTGAGTATTATTTACTTATATTATATATCTATTTTACTTATATTTTATTTAATAATTCTATCTTTACAATCAATCTCAGCAAAACATTCCAAAAAAATTTAATACTGAATAATAATAAATAAGTAAATTCTCTTTAAATGTCTATAATATCTATTAAAAGTTTTTTAAATTTTAATACAATAGCCCCTCGTTATATCGCGCTTATCAGGAGACAAAGAAAAAGCATAATATAATCAAGTAATAAAAATTCTAGGCTTATACTACACAGATCACACATACTATGAAATCTCTATCCTCTGTTCTTTCATCAGCAAATGTTTCTGATTTAAAATAAGATTAGTTGTTCAATGCTAAATTTTATTTGTGGTTATATCGTATTAAATGACATTTACGTAAACATTACATTTACAAATGCCCATTTAGCATTATTGTTTCTTTAACAATAACATTTAAAGACAAATACTGTCAATATAAAACAAAATATCAGTTGCGATTTTATTGTACAGTACTATATTTCATAATAAATTGCTTATTAAAAATTTGCGTAATTTATATTGTTTAATAAAAATTATAAATACAGTAATTGAAAATTTCAATAAATAAATATTGAGCATATAACAGAACATCAAAACTTATAAAATTACAGAGTAAAAATTTTCTAAAAAGCTAAATAATAAAGTTACTACTGTATAAAAATTTTAGAACTCTGTTCAGAAATAAAAAAATTCTTCTTAGACATTACCCACTGAATTTAAAATTTCACACCTTTATGTGAATTGAGTCAATACCTCAATTCACATAAAAGTGTGAAATTTTAAATTCACAGAAACTTGTAAATGTAGGCCTACTTAAAACTAATAAACAAACAACTTTTGAAATCAAAAGGAAGCAAATAATAAATTTATCTGTCCATCTGTTTTGCTCATTTAGATCTTGATGAATTTTTTGTTTCACCTGCAGTGATAGTTTCAAGGACAATGGTAGGAATAAAATACGGTATTTTGTTGCAAAAAGAAATTCAATGGCAATTGATATTTTAAAATTTATTAATTCAAATGCTTTAAAATTTGAGGAACAAAAGATAGAAAAAAAAAGCACAATACATCTGAATCCACAATATAACAAGGAGCTACTGTATATCAAAAATAACATATTTTAAAATCCACATTCAGTCTACTAATGTCATTCTTTGTGTCATCACTGAAATTTCTGGAAGATTTCTGCATTTATTTTTATCTCCAAAAAACTTGAAAATTCAAAGTTTAACATATTTTAAAATATATATTTATTTGTATTTAAATTAACATTAAATGTAAAATAAAATTATTTTCTAAAAGATTCAGTTCAATCACAATAAAACTATGATGATTTGAGCAAATTTAAATCAAATCTTGACCCAATTATCATTGATAGTAAATTACATTTAATATAGACATCAGAAGTTTTTCCAGCTTACTTGTTTGTTTATATATAGTTTAGATA
>NW_019386490.1:0-14039 GCF_000671375.1 Centruroides sculpturatus | reverse complement strand
GTATAAGGCACACCTGGCCTAGGAAGCTGCAAAATAGGTGCAGTTATTAACTTACTTTTTAGCTTTTCAAAAGCTTGACGGCATTCTTCCGTCCACTCCCATCGCTTCCGTTTCCGCCGTAATTGATACAATGGTTCGGCGATAGTTGCGTAGTTAGGTATGAATCTACAGTACCAGCTGCACATTCCCAAAAAGGTGCTAAGATCCTTCGTATTTCTGGGTGTCGGAAACTCTTGAACAGCCCTTACTTTCTCATCTTCTGTCGCAATGCCTTTATTGCTGACTTTGAATCCCAGGTAATGAACGTCTGGGCGACAAAAGTGATTCTTAGCCAATTTAATGGTTAATCCTGCAGCTGCCAATCTTTCGAACACATTGGTCAAGTGTTCTGTGTGTTTTGTAAAAGTAGATGAATATATTATAATATCGTCTAAATAAACTTGACAATACTTTCCTTTTTCTTCCTTTAGGACTTTGTCCATTAGTCTTTGGAATGTCACTAACACATTCTTTAGACCGAAAGGCATGACCAGAAATTCATACAAGCCACTATTTGTAATAAAACTAGTCTTCAGTCTGTTTTGTTCTTTCAATGGCACTTGCCAGTAACCAGACGATAAGTGCAACGTAGTTATGAAGTTCGCTTCCTTAAGCGAAGTCAGTAACTCTGAAATAATCGGTAAAGGGTATTTGTCAGTCACTGTTACCTGATTTAATTTTCTATAATCAATACATAATCTCCAATTGCCTGTTTTCTTCTTAACCATGACGACTGGTGAGGCCCACGGAGAATTTGATGGTTGGATAATACCATCCTTTAACATTTCCGCTATCAGGCGGTTCATTTCCTTTAACTTTACGTCAGAGTATTTATATGGTTGTCCACATACCAGTGTCGCCTTGTCAGTGACGATTTCATGTTCTATCATATTAGTTAGTCCCAGCTTATCTGTAAACAGTTGCAGGTATTGTAATAATACGTTTTTCAAANCCCCCCATTTCTCACTTCAGGGAAAGTTATAAAACAGTTGGGTGCTAATGACTTTGTGAAAGGGAAAAGTTCTACTCTTAGAAACTTCGAAAGAAGGGATTTGGCCTGTACCGTCCGCGGGCCGCATAAACATTGATAAGGGGCCGTATGTGGCCCACGGGCTGCAGGTTGTGCACCCCTGAATTAAAGATCCTAATCGTCACCTCAATATACTAGGAACCTATTTCCTCAAACTCTCAAGACTTTCTATAATCGTCGATCCACAAATCGAATAACTTCAAAATCCTGTCGGACACCTCTCTCGTTCACTGCTACGAAGCTCACCAAAGCTCGTTGCTATCAGGAATTCACCTCGTCATCTTCACTTGAGACTCGGAATTTATAGTGTGAGATGACGTCACAATTCTGAATGAGATCCCTCTCCTCATTTACATACTTAACGCTAACAATAAACTTTTTTCGTTTCTCTGGCAGCCTATTTACGACAATTACTCGTTAACCTTTTACATTATTCTTTCTCACAATTTTCGGGACGTTTTTATTCTTTAAGGTTTAGCGAGTCCCTAATTCGTGCTTGTGGGGTCTCCCCCCCTTTTCTCGGTGCGGACTTATTTTTTTTTCGCTCGGGAAGCGCAAGTGTGCGCGAGTTTTTCTATGGCGCTTTTCTTTCGTCGGTGAGTTGGTTTTTCTTCTATTTTTAAGTTACTAAGGTGAATGGTGAGGAAACTTTGTCCTAACAAAACATAAGCCCCAAACAAAAATAGAATAATAAGCAAAATAAAAGTAAATAAAAATAACGTTCGGACTTGGTTCCTTACAATAGCTCTTTATTATACACAAAATAACAAACACCTGCATTGTAGATTCCCCATGCATGGAAAGCTAGAACTTCTTTAAATAAGTTTCACAAAACCTTTCACTCTTTTTCTAGCAGTTTGTTCTGTTATGGATTAAGAAACTGCTAGAAAGAGTGAAAGGTTTTGTGAAACTTATTGTAGATGTCTGTGATTAAAGCATGTGGCAATAATATATTAGCAGATAGTGTGATTCTATTTTGATTTTCTATGCTCAATGGATCATTTAACTGTTATCAAGCATTAATTACTTTGTGGACCTCATAAATTTGTTAGTTGTGTGATATCAGTTGTAAGTGTTTTTCAAAACGCTTTTGGCAGATTGTGGGAGCTTGTCTAACTGGTACCTCTGTTATCAAATCTACCCATTTATTGGGAATATTGAGAGGTACAGTATTGAAAGTTATAACAGCCTAATGCTACAAAGTAAAGCATCCTCAGCTAAGAAAAAGTTCTCAAAAGTATTAGTGTGGAATGATTACAACAAAATCATAATTTAATTTGCAGGGTTTAATGTGCATTTTCAGGACCCAGTCTCCACAAAAACCATCCCACCCATAGGAGGGAACACTACAATCAAAAGCCTTAAGAATTTTTTCTATTTAATTTTTCAAAAATGTTATTCTTTGATTTAATCATTTCATCATTGAATATACAGACCCAAAGATTGTCTCCAATTGCGGATATTAGGGGCAGTCAAATGAAAACGAGACAAATGGGAAAAAAGTAAGTAAACTGGTTATTATTTCAAAAGTAATTGCCATAACTGTTAATACACTTATCCCACTGTGAGGCAAGATGGTCAATGCCTTCATAGAAAAATGTTTGTGGTTGCCTACAAAACCATGATTGTACCCAGGTGTGCACCTTTTTGTCCGAAGCAAATTGACGGCCATGAATGTTTTTCTTCAGGGTTCCAAAAATATGGAAATCGCATGGGGAGAAATCGCGACTGTATGGAGGATGTGTATGGACTGCGCTGCAGAAGTTTCCAGCGAAACTTCTGCAGTGTAGTCAAAACAACCTTGGTAACATGTGGGTGGGCATTATCCTGCACAGAATGATGCTGTCTGTCAACATTCCTGGGTGTTTGGATTTGATGGCACGCTTCAATTTTTGCAAAGTTTCTAAGTACTGTAGTGTGTTAATTGTGGCGCCGTGTTCCAGAAAGTCAACAAGCAGTGGACCTCCTTAGTGATGTTGGATGCACGCACGACTTGTCGACCTCACTTCGAGCACATCTAACAGACAAATGGCACAGCAGTGAACATTCACGCTGTTCCTTCTTGATTCCCAATAGAGGGCAATTCTATATACACACCTACCTGTGTTACCAACTTCTGTGCCACACTTGTTATATAGTCTGTCTCGTTTTCATTTGACTGCCTCTAATAGAAAACATTAATAGACCATAGCGGGGTGCAGGGAAATGAAGTAGATAGACTAGCGAAAAAACATGCTAATGAGAATGGCGAGATCATTTATACTGCTCTTACCAAAAAGAACATCAAGGATCTGATTCAACAAACTGCCCTTCAGCTGTGGCAAGTGGATTGGGAAAATGGTGATACAGGAAGAATCACCTTTAAATTTTTTCCATGTATTCAACAGCACCTTGCCGTGAAACATTTGAATATTGGTTACATCACGACACAGACATTCACCGGACATGGGAATCTGAAGCACTATCTTCATCGATTCGGTCTTTCCAACGAAGAAACCTGCAGTTGCGATGGTGCATTGGTCCAAGATGTCGATCACTTGATCTTCTACTGCAGCAACTATAACAGAGAAAGAAGCTCTTTAATTCAACAAATATTGCAACACGGGTTCAATTGGCCATGCGAACCACACTATCTCATGACTGAAAAAGAACTCTTTTATGAACTTCAAACTTTTATTAAGAAGACTAAAGTGCTTGAGATGAACTTTTTAAAAGAACACATTAGTGTTCTTGTCCCTGCACCCTGTATCAATCTACATGGTTCAGCTGCTTCTACAATATTTTACCTTTGTTTATAAGATTTGTTTATAATTATTTTGTACTAGACGGCGAAAAGCCGTATTTGGTATAACCTTTTCGATAGGTAGTTTAAGTTAATTTATTGTAATACTTTACTTTTGGTGATAACTGCAAGATTCAGGTTTCATCAATGTATAATATATGTATTTTGATGGCGAGGAGCCATATTTGATTAATACATTAATTAATGTTGTCTAATTACTATTGTATTTTCGATTAGTAAATTTGATCATTCTATTTGTAATCATTTTTCCTTAAAATATTTTGTTAAAAGTTTATTTATTGTCTGTATTCTGACAGGCAAGAACTGTATTTGTTTAAAATATTGATTTGATTTATGTTCTTCTGTATTTTCGGTTAAAATTGTTTTCAAACTACATGTAATCAAACTTTCTTCAATTGTACTACTGTAAATATTGCAATTATGGTCTGTATTTGATAGCCGGGAGCCATATCTATATGTTTCATTTGATTCTTAATAAAACAGGCTGGGCGCCCGTGAAAGTTTCCCTTTTCATCCCCTTTCCTATCTCGCTTTACTTTTTTCCCTTCGCCTCTTCCCTTAATTACCTTTCCTCTACTCTTCTTCACACACTGGCAATACCAATGAGTAGTCCAGAGTCTTCATCCCCTTTACGAAATTGAAATAGAAAACATTAGTCAAAACAACCTTTTTTTTGAATGGTTTAATTCAAAAAATACAAATCTTACTGGAATACAATTTTAAGCTTTTTGATTGAAGTATTCATATCATTTTAGTCTACTAAGTAGTGTTTTAACTCATAGGGGGAACTTCATCAACTGAGTATTCCTGGCAGGGCAGCAGGTCAAAAGCTACTGATAACACCAGATAATGCAAAAACCAGTGGTGTAGCTAGAGGGGTGCAATAGGTCCCTCTAGCTACTGTACCAGTAGGTCCCTCTTGTTATCGCACTGGGCCTCTGGAAAGCGATAGGCTCATGGGGGCCCAAAATCACAGGAAAAAAGAATCGAAAAATTTTTCACGGCAATCAGAAAAAAGCAAAATTTGGCATTTGGCTGCTCGAGCTGCTGAGGACCCTATTACACAGGAAAATATCAACTTGACTCTAATCTAGTTATACACTATATAAACCACTACACAAAAATATTTTAGTCTGATTACAAGGGCCCACAAATCTGGTTCCGCACCAGACCCGGAGAATCCTAGCTACGCCACTGGCAAAAACAGTGGTGTAATAAGTATAAATATGGGACTAAACTAAATAATACGTGAAACCCTTCTGGTTCACTATTCTGGAGGTCTTCTCATTGATTCTTTCCTGAAATTTTACTTGCTAATGTACACCATTCAAATATACTGTATTACACTACAAAATACTGTAACTGGATAAAAAAGAAAAACTCTTACATCTTAACACCATTCAATTCTCCATTTGACTTTTAAGAGAAGTTTGCACATGATTCATGTAAAGTGGTACTTCAGGATATGAAATTAATCCATTCTGAAACTCAGATCGATCATGAAAATGTCGTAAGGTGAATCATTTTTCTCCATTTAATTACATGTAAAACCAAATAATCTGTTACAACATGAAAAACACAGTCAAATTAAAGCTAAGTAGTACATTGAAAAAAATAACTATAGTAAGGAAAACACTGAAAAATGTGTTTTGTAGTTGTAAATGTATAAATAATCATAATAGAATAATAATTGATAAAGAAAAATGTAGTTTTATTTGCACTTTACCTTTGAGGATAGACGACAGTGGAGGTGTAAACTGGTGGTGGAGGAGAGGGAGAAGGGAAGTAATACTAAAACTTAACTTACATAACATAATGTAACAATAACTTAAAAATAACTTAACACTAATTTTTTTATCTTTTCTGTTTTATATATATATTTTTAAATTTTTTATTCACTGCTTTTTGCTTTCTTTCCTTCACTTCCACCAGCACTTTCACTGGATAGAGGTCGCTTGGTAAAATATCAATCCAAAGAGGTTTGGCTTTGCCTACTTTTTAAAATGTTTCTAAAATGACTTAGACAAATGTCATTACTCCGAGCAGCAATACAGCCAGTGTGAATCTTTTCAGGATGTTTCTTTTCAATAAAATCAGTCACTTTCTGATAATACCTCAAGATTTCCTTTATTGAGCGAGAGCCTTCATGAAGAAGCAAGCACGTGGACTGAGGCCAATGAACAGAAGTGAATAAAAAATGGCACTGTGAACTAATGTAATGCCGTATGGTGAGTTTTTGTTCGTATCGTGGAGCAAAAATATGTTCGAATTTCATGTCATATGCTGGGACGTTCGTATCCTGAGGTACCACTGTATTACAAAAGAAAGGATGAATGGCAAATTATAGAATGATATAGGAAATACTGGATTGTTGATGACTCACAGGAAAACTGTTGTTTGGACTAATGAATCAACTTTTATACCTTTTCCACTATGAGGCACATTTATGTTGGAGGACTATATTTTTGGAAGAAAAAATTGGCCTGGAGCGGGACTCAAACCTGTAACTGTCACTTAGGCTGTGTACACATTAGGTGTTTTGAAGCATGCGCTTTGGTAACACACATTTTAAAGAACCAAGAGTTCTGCATAGATATACACACTCAAATGTGCATTGATAGATTTTGGTTAGAACATGTGTTTCGTGGGCGTCAGCCGCACACTTTGAGATACGTGTGCTGCCATGTTGTGGTACATACGATCGCGCGCTTTCGAGTAGAGTGGACACACGTTGGCCAAAATGGAGAGCGATCACTTCGATACTGATCTATTTATTGATGAAATCTAAGAGAGACCAGCCATTGTCAAATGATTTTATAGATATTCTAAAAGAATTAAAAAACTTGGGTTCATATTGTCTTAGTTTTGGATACAACGTCACAAACATTCCATGCGTCAGTCTATCTCGTAATATTGGGTGCACTCAAAATTCTCTTTGCCTCTGCCATCGTCTTTTATAGCGACGATGGAGGAGGCACACACAAGCAATTACTTTCACGTCCATTTCCAAACTGAGCCAGTGTAAACAGTCGTTGAATGCCGAACTAAAAGCATAGTGTCTATGCTGCTAACGCACATTTAGCACAACGCCCAATGCCTAATGTGTACTAGCCCTTACAGTTGCAGGTTTGAGTGGAAGTCCAGATAGTGTTATTGGAGGATTGGACAGTGTCTGGATAGCCTAACTATATTTTTATGTGATAAGTAGAATAGAATTTCATCTGAGCAGAATATGTTGAGAGAATATCTATAAAACATATACCAACAAATTTGACTTCTAATTAGCATACAACAGAATCTGATCATTTTGGGATTGATTATTCTAATAATATTAATTGACTGATAACATAAAGCAGATAAAATAAGACTATAAATTAGTGGAAATTTTCAATTTTGTTGATTATAGATAAAGAATATGTTACAAAGTTTTAAACATATTTTTTTAATTGTTTTTATTATTTATCCAGCATATTTTTCAATACTGTCTTTAACATGGGCTAGATAATTAAAGTAAGAAATACTAATAGTTAAACTACATATATTGTATTACAAAGAAATAACAATTACATTGATTAGTATTTGGTTAAGAATAAAAATAACCAATAAGTATTATCAACCATATGTTGAGGTTGATAGTACAAAAAAACAACTTGAAAATAACTATTTACCTGAAGATAATGATGGTGATAAACAAAAATCTGATTACATTATGCAAAGTTTTATCAGTGTAAATGAAAATGTATGCTAGAAAATATTAAAATATACAAAAACATAGCATATTTAACTCAGGATTGAAAATACATGTTAGGTGAAAATCCTGTTTAATTTTATTTTTTTCATTAAAGTAGAATTCATTCATTGTTATCAGAATTAATGCCCTAAAAGATAAGTTATAGCTTATATGTTTTGGGACATTGAAAAAACATTAAATATAAATTTGAGACCAAAAAAATTAGATAGCTCTTTCTTCTAATATTTAAACTCAAATTGGAAATACATATGATTTTGTATATTTTAACTCTTGATGCATTTATTTTTACTTAGAAATATAAAATTTACATAAATCTTCTGTATTGAGAATTTTTTTTTCTTCTTATTTCCATATGAGATCTTATAACAATAGAGAGGTTGAGGCGCACGTTTTAAACGTGTAAACGTGTACGTGTGACATTCGGCACCGCTTTCCCGTAAGCCTAAAAGTTTGACGATGGTGTTTGAAATGTCGAGCATGATTCCACCGACTATCCAAACACCATTGTCAAACTTTTAGGCTTACGGGAAAGTGGCGCCGAACGTCACACGTACACGTTTACACGTTTAAAATGTGCGCCTCAACCTCTCTAATAAAATTTTTGTTTGTATATTGAAATAAGTTTTTTACACTAATTATAGATCAGATATAATATAGTTCAATTAAAGTTCTACCAAATGAGTTAAGCTATAACTCAGCTAGATGTGGTCCTGTTCAGGGATTTTTTTTTAATTCAAGGTAGTCTCAGTCCCATTCACTTTGAATTATTAGAACTCTACTATATGTTTTGTTAGAATTGATTGTCATTATTTGTATCATTTTAAAATATTATCCTTTAATACTTTTAATATTACTCTTAATGTAAAATTGTATATAGTTCAATTGCTTAGTGCTGAAGTAAGTTTTATTTGAATGCTCTCATTTTAATAACAGATAAATGAAAACATATCCAACACACTGTGTATCTAAATTAATTAAAATATCTATAACTGTGAGGCAGATAATAGTAAGGGCTTATCACATCAATGATAATGGGCACGAACACTCAAGAATCAAAGTAAAAACATTTAATAAAACAAAAAGGGGTGTACAATAAGATGATTACATAAGTATAAAAACCGTAAAAATCCAAAATACATTTTGGACTATTTTCCAATAGAAAAATAGTCCAATATCTCATTAATACCAACTGATGAGAGACTATTTTTCTATTGGAAAATAGTCCAAAATGCATTTTGGATTTTTACGGTTTTTATACCTATGTAATCATCTTATTGTACACCCCTTTTTGTTTTATTAAATGTTTTTACTTTGATTCTTGAGTGTTCGTGCCCATTATCATTGGTATGATAAGCCCTTACTATTATCTGCCTCACGGTTATAGATAATTTAATTAATTAAATTGTACTTAGGGCTAAAAGCAATTTCGGTAATAATTACACTGTGTATCTGTTATTATGACAGATGCAGTTTTATTTCAAAAATGAGCTTTGCTGCAACACATCTCATCTCCGGTCCAAATTCACAGCTCAGTTTGGTATTTTCAAATAACTGAGTTTTGCCAAACTTTAGGTTCAGTATAATGTGAAATTGTTCATAATATGGTTAAAGGTTGACTACCAATTTCACATCTTTCAAATTTGATACTGATAAGAGACAAAAAATAGGCATCTTATATAATTTTTGTTCTATTACAGCAAAATATATAAAATTTTGATACAGTGTAACACAAGTTCACTTACAGTACAAGGAAAATTTTTTATCTCATTGCCTTTATTAAATTGGCTTATTGCATATTATGATTTATCTTTAATCTTTTAATATGAATGATTGTGCATATAATTTCCTGTTAATAAATTTTAATTTAATATTTAAAAGAAATGTTTTAAAATTTTCTGTTTATATTTGATAGAATTTCAATAATAGTCATTTATCACTTTAAAACATTTAGTGCATTAAAAGATTAAGAAATAAATATACTACACTACACTGCAAAACACTGGGATCTTTATTTTTTGTTTTTTATAACACCAGTTATAGGTTCTATTAGTGCAGTAAATAAATATACATATATAATCTTTAAATAAACTTCAATATTTTAATCCACTGGTACTATACGTCAAAATATTGTTTTATAAGAAAGAACCAAACAATTTTGTTTAGAATAAATACAGTTATTTATATCCTATCTGTTGGTTCTATCAAGCTACCTTCAGAAAGAAATCTATATCTTATAATATAATCAAGATGGATTGATGATGATAATAATAACCATAAGCACAGGGCCCAAATGGTTATGAGTTGAAAGTTGAAATTTGGTACACAGTTAGGGTATGTCATTAGAATGTACACTAAGAAGAGATTTTTCAAAATTCCCCCTGTGTGGGGAGGGAGAGGGTTAAAAGTGTGAAAGCTAGCTTTAAGTTTGGGCAGTTATTTGAAGATTTGAAGTTGATTATACAAATATCCTTTTGATGTCATACCAGTAATAGAATCTGCTGAATCTTACGTATTGGCAAACTTCAGTTGGGGGTTGATGATGCCTTGTGATTGGAAAAAAAACTACAGTAGACCCCCCTATAACGCTTAGATACGTTCCACGCTAACCGAAAATTACGTTGTAGGAATGATTAAATACATGAGCCAATCGCAGCCCGATAGGTGGGAACTTTACGGACTAAGGCTGTTTGAAAGGTTTTCTTCTATAAAATTAACCGATTCTAGACTAATTCCACTCAACATTTCCAAAATACGTATAATTTTTTGGGAATAATCTGTATAAACTATGCTATAAACAAAAAATTATAGGATTACTTACCGAGTGTGTACCGTTCGACTACGCCGTTGCTCAAAGCTGGTTTTCATCGCGGAACAGCACACGAAATGACGGCCGCAATTTCTGATAACGAATTTTTCGCAGAAAAATAACTTGACCTTCAGAGACATCATTAATATAAATAATTTTTATGGACGTTGAATAAGAAGTGTTTCTTTCACAAGAAATGTGTAAAATTAGTGCTGTATTAGACTTACGGTACCTAATTTACATACTGTACAGACGATAATAAACTCAACTTACTAGCCTAAAATCTCCGTAGCGTGTTGCCAGGCGGCAGAAAGCATATATATAATTATAATAAAGTTACAATAAATTAATATATAATTATATATACAGTACCTAATTTATATATAATTAATGTATAATTATATGTACAGTACCTAATTTATATATAATACTAAACAGACGATAGCAAACTCAATTTAGCCGCTCCGTAGCGTGGCGCAGGGTCGGAGGAAAGTAGTTCGGCTGCTCATCCACTATTGGTCCAGACTCTATCAATCTTGCCGTGAAACGACGTTATAGGAGGTATTTTATACGAAAGTTTCTACAATTTTTTCGCTACGTTATAGAAATTGTCGTTATAGGAACGTACGTTATAGGGGGGTCGACTGTAATTCTATCCTGGGATCCTGGAAAACAGTTCACTTTTTCCCGAAATTTTGGGACAAGCAAAAGACTGAGAAATGAGAAACCCTAACTAGAACTTCCTTTTATGTGTAGGTTTCTTGCAATAAATAACCCTTTTACTTTCATTTTATAATCACTTATACCATTGTTACACCCACACATATACAATTTCATTTGATTCCGACAACTCCTTGATTCACTAATTTTTATGGCAATGAGCATATTTTATAAACCTATTATATGTTTATTGTAATGGTTTATTATAATACATTAAAGAGATTGTTAAAGTAAAGCATATTATATTCATACATTATTCCATTCTTGAATGTAAACCCTACATAGGAATATATCAGACCAAAAACAATGGAAACCTTACTGATTAAGCAATTAAAACCTATAAATAAGCCAGTTTTACATCCTTTGGAATTTTGGTTAATCTCATATGATTTGTGCAATTATTATACTTGTAAATATACTTGTTGATTTATTAAAGTTTGCTGGAAATCATATGATAACACAAACCATATATACAGTAATAATTTACAAACAGAATTAAAGAAATAAAATGCAGAATTAATAAAATATATCTTACTTTGTACTTCACTTCAAAAAATTTCAAACTGGTTGTTTTAGTTTAATTGCATTCAAAACATAAGAATTTTCTATCTTTCTAATACATAATCATGGTTTCAAAACTAAATTCCTAAAGAGGATATACTACACACAACACTTAACACCTCAATACTACTTCCATCAGTCTTTTGACTGCTGGAAGTAGTATTGAGGTGTTAAGTGTTGTGTGTAGTATATCTTTCCAGTTTATGTGTGTTAAAGAGGATATACTTGTAAATGTTGAAAATGTTTAGAATTCTAAAATTCATGAGAAAAGTTCTAAAAGTTTCACAAGTAGAAAACACAGGACTATTTCATCTTTCTTCATCCTACATCCTTTTCACACCTTAAGAACAGTCTTAATTAAGATGGAGTTGACCTTTTATTGCCTCAATATGTAAAATGTAAAAAATTTTCTGTCAGCAATGTATAAAATAAATGGAGCATTAATAAAACTAGTAAAAACTAGTAAATAGCCAGGATGATAATTACATTTTAAATTTACAAGAAAATTTTTTAAAATTTTCACAAGAAGTTAACAAAAGAAAAACTGTGGGAACTCAGGGGCCATCAAAAATAAGATTATGCATGTTTAGGGTAGGGCCCTGCTACCAGGTGTTTTGTGTGTCCGACAAAACACTGGTGGCAGGGTCCTATATTAAACTTACAAAATCTTATTTTTGACAGCACCCAGGCCCTACAATATATTTTCTTGTAAATTTTAAATGTAATAATCATCCTGGCTTTTTCCTATTTTTTTTAATGTTAGAATTTTATTTGTGAATGTGTCTCTTTAATCCGATTTTCAGTTCGGTAGACTATCATATACAGCTTTCAGGTTAGGAACTTCTTTTATTGGTTTGTCATATGCATTTCGGACTTATTTGTATTTTAAGTTCCTCTTCAGTACAAACTCAGATTCTGTTTTCTAAAAAACCCCGGTGTATAATTGGTAACGTTGGAAAGAGTTTAAAAATACAGCCATTTAAAAACACTTCAAATACATATTCACATTAATACGGTGCACCTGTTTTCTCCATCCATATTCAAATATTCTTTCAAGAAATCACTTATGGCAGCTGCTATTTCGTTGTGAATGTGTCTCTTTAATTTGATTTTCAGTTCGGTAGACTATCATATACAGCTTTCAGGTTAGGAACTTCTTTTATTGGTTTGTCATATGCATTTCAGACTTATTTGTATTTTAAGTCCCTTTTCAGTACAAACTCAGATTCTGTTTTCTAAAAAACCCTGGTGTATAATTGTAACATTGGAAAGAGTTTAAAAATAGCTGTATATGATAGTCTACCGAACTGAAAATCGGATTAAAGAGACACGTTCACAATGAAATAGCAGCTGCCATAAGTGATTTTTTGAAAGAATTTTATTTATTTGTTTACATATTAACACTAAATACTGGATTCATTATCTTAATGAATTATATTTGGTAGTGTTTGCTATAGTAAAGTAGCATTATTGAATAATTAATAGAATGAATATTATCTGTATTTCAGATATATTTATAGAATATATTTTATTTTGAAAGTAAACACTTCATATTATGGTATGAGATATGAAATGTACTATACATACATAGCATACTTTCTTGATTAAACCCAAGGAGTTTATTTTTAAAACATATATGTTTTGTGCTGAGTTTTTTCAATGTTTGGATTTATTACCTTGCAACAAGACATGAGTGGGTAAAAATTGAAAAAGTACCTTAATTACCTGTACATTTCCAAACTATCAAAAATATTTATTGACCATTTATTACAACATTTGAAGTAATTACTGTTTTCATAGTTAATCTGATTCAGTGTCTTCCAGTTTGGTTGTTACATTGTCATTCATGTCTGCTTTGATGTCACTATAGGAATCAAGATCATGACTACCACCTGGTTCAAACTCATCATTATTTTCCAATTCAAATTTCCCTGAGTACCCTTCAGTCAATAAGCTCTTGGTTTATAATCTCAATCGCAACTTTCTGATGCTCAATATTTGATAGTGTTTGTAATTTTATTTCAAAAAATGTTTCCATGAATGTTGGAATAGAAAGTGCTGCGAACTCTAGACAATTGAAGAAATAGAATATTTGTTATATTCCATACCTGTCACTCTAAACTACATTTACCCTAAACAGTGCAGTACTTCAACATGTTTCTCATGCATTTCAACCCAGGATTTATTTTTAACAGGGTATTTATTTAAAGAACAGAGTTTAATTAAGGAAATATGATATAAATAAATATGTACTGTACATTTTATAGTTGATACTAATATACAGTATAAAACTACAGAATAAAAAAAGTATAAAGTTATATGCTAATAA